>NW_027099217.1:300000-562664 GCF_037042795.1 Molothrus aeneus | reverse complement strand
GGCAGAGTTTCTCCTTGCAAGATATGGTGGAAAAGCTTTTGGCTGAGTGTAGAGCGGCAAGACACGCAGAAGACGCAGATACGCAGCTCTCCGAAGCTAAGTGCCGGTCCCGGGCTTCTTTCGGCACAAACCGCTCTCAGGAGCTCCCTGCGCTCGCCACAATGCTCTGTGTGCGAAGAAGCCGCTTCTTCGCCTCCGGGAGAATCGGCGAGCGGCAGCTTCCCAAAGGCGAAGATGCAAGCTGCAGCACACAGGCACAGTGTGGGCAGCCTTCAGACTTAGAGAAAACAGTACTTTACCACTCTCCTGCCTTTTCCATGGTTATTCTATTGGAAAAGAACGAGTTTTGGACAACTACCTTTCATTCTTGCCAAACTCTTTGCAGACCCCCGTGCAAGCTTTAGAACAAGATTTTGGATGTTTTCTTTCCTGGCAGAGTTTCTCCTTGCAAGATATGGTGGAAAAGCTTTTTGCTGAGTGTAGAGCGGCAAGACACGCAGAAGACGCAGATACGCAGCTCTCCGAAGCTAAGTGCCGGTCCCGGGCTTCTTTCGGCACAAACCGCTCTCAGGAGCTCCCTGCGCTCGCCACAATGCTCTGTGTGCGAAGAAGCCGCTTCTTCGCCTGCGGGAGAATCGGCGAGCGGCAGCTTCCCAAAGGCGAAGATGCAAGCTGCAGCACACAGGCACAGTGTGGGCAGCCTTCAGACTTAGAGAAAACAGTACTTTACCACTCTCCTGCCTTTTCCATGGTTATTCTATTGGAAAAGAACGAGTTTTGGACAACTACCTTTCATTCTTGCCAAACTCTTTGCAGACCCCCGTGCAAGCTTTAGAACAAGATTTTGGATGTTTTCTTTCCTGGCAGAGTTTCTCCTTGCAAGATATGGTGGAAAAGCTTTTTGCTGAGTGTAGAGCGGCAAGACACGCAGAAGACGCAGATACGCAGCTCTCCGAAGCTAAGTGCCGGTCCCGGGCTTCTTTCGGCACAAACCGCTCTCAGGAGCTCCCTGCGCTCGCCACAATGCTCTGTGTGCGAAGAAGCCGCTTCTTCGCCTCCGGGAGAATCGGCGAGCGGCAGCTTCCCAAAGGCGAAGATGCAAGCTGCAGCACACAGGCACAGTGTGGGCAGCCTTCAGACTTAGAGAAAACAGTACTTTACCACTCTCCTGCCTTTTCCATGGTTATTCTATTGGAAAAGAACGAGTTTTGGACAACTACCTTTCATTCTTGCCAAACTCTTTGCAGACCCCCGTGCAAGCTTTAGAACAAGATTTTGGATGTTTTCTTTCCTGGCAGAGTTTCTCCTTGCAAGATATGGTGGAAAAGCTTTTGGCTGAGTGTAGAGCGGCAAGACACGCAGAAGACGCAGATACGCAGCTCTCCGAAGCTAAGTGCCGGTCCCGGGCTTCTTTCGGCACAAACCGCTCTCAGGAGCTCCCTGCGCTCGCCACAATGCTCTGTGTGCGAAGAAGCCGCTTCTTCGCCTCCGGGAGAATCGGCGAGCGGCAGCTTCCCAAAGGCGAAGATGCAAGCTGCAGCACACAGGCACAGTGTGGGCAGCCTTCAGACTTAGAGAAAACAGTACTTTACCACTCTCCTGCCTTTTCCATGGTTATTCTATTGGAAAAGAACGAGTTTTGGACAACTACCTTTCATTCTTGCCAAACTCTTTGCAGACCCCCGTGCAAGCTTTAGAACAAGATTTTGGATGTTTTCTTCCCTGGCAGAGTTTCTCCTTGCAAGATATGGTGAAAAAGCTTTTTGCTGAGTGTTGAGCGGCAAGACACGCAGAAGACACAGATACGCAGCTCTCCGAAGCTAAGTGCCGGTCCCGGGCTTCTTTCGGCACAAACCGCTCTCAGGAGCTCCCTGCGCTCGCCACAATGCTCTGTGTGCGAAGAAGCCGCTTCTTCGCCTCCGGGAGAATCGGCGAGCGGCAGCTTGCCAAAGGCGAAGATGCCAGCTGCAGCACACAGGCACAGTGTGGGCAGCCTTCAGACTTAGAGAAAACAGTACTTTACCACTCTCCTGCCTTATCCATGTTTATTCTATTGGAAAAGAACGAGTTTTGGACAACTACCTTTCATTCTTGCCAAACTCTTTGCAGACCCCCGTGCAAGCTTTAGAACAAGATTTTGGATGTTTTCTTTCCTGGCAGAGTTTCTCCTTGCAAGATATGGTGGAAAAGCTTTTGGCTGAGTGTAGAGCGGCAAGACACGCAGAAGACGCAGATACGCAGCTCTCCGAAGCTAAGTGCCGGTCCCGGGCTTCTTTCGGCACAAACCGCTCTCAGGAGCTCCCTGCGCTCGCCACAATGCTCTGTGTGCGAAGAAGCCGCTTCTTCGCCTCCGGGAGAATCGGCGAGCGGCAGCTTCCCAAAGGCGAAGATGCAAGCTGCAGCACACAGGCACAGTGTGGGCAGCCTTCAGACTTAGAGAAAACAGTACTTTACCACTCTCCTGCCTTTTCCATGGTTATTCTATTGGAAAAGAACGAGTTTTGGACAACTACCTTTCATTCTTGCCAAACTCTTTGCAGACCCCCGTGCAAGCTTTAGAACAAGATTTTGGATGTTTTCTTTCCTGGCAGAGTTTCTCCTTGCAAGATATGGTGGAAAAGCTTTTTGCTGAGTGTAGAGCGGCAAGACACGCAGAAGACGCAGATACGCAGCTCTCCGAAGCTAAGTGCCGGTCCCGGGCTTCTTTCGGCACAAACCGCTCTCAGGAGCTCCCTGCGCTCGCCACAATGCTCTGTGTGCGAAGAAGCCGCTTCTTCGCCTCCGGGAGAATCGGCGAGCGGCAGCTTCCCAAAGGCGAAGATGCAAGCTGCAGCACACAGGCACAGTGTGGGCAGCCTTCAGACTTAGAGAAAACAGTACTTTACCACTCTCCTGCCTTTTCCATGGTTATTCTATTGGAAAAGAACGAGTTTTGGACAACTACCTTTCATTCTTGCCAAACTCTTTGCAGACCCCCGTGCAAGCTTTAGAACAAGATTTTGGATGTTTTCTTTCCTGGCAGAGTTTCTCCTTGCAAGATATGGTGGAAAAGCTTTTGGCTGAGTGTAGAGCGGCAAGACACGCAGAAGACGCAGATACGCAGCTCTCCGAAGCTAAGTGCCGGTCCCGGGCTTCTTTCGGCACAAACCGCTCTCAGGAGCTCCCTGCGCTCGCCACAATGCTCTGTGTGCGAAGAAGCCGCTTCTTCGCCTCCGGGAGAATCGGCGAGCGGCAGCTTCCCAAAGGCGAAGATGCAAGCTGCAGCACGCAGGCACAGTGTGGGCAGCCTTCAGACTTAGAGAAAACAGTACTTTACCACTCTCCTGCCTTTTCCATGGTTATTCTATTGGAAAAGAACGAGTTTTGGACAACTACCTTTCATTCTTGCCAAACTCTTTGCAGACCCCCGTGCAAGCTTTAGAACAAGATTTTGGATGTTTTCTTTCCTGGCAGAGTTTCTCCTTGCAAGATATGGTGGAAAAGCTTTTGGCTGAGTGTAGAGCGGCAAGACACGCAGAAGACGCAGATACGCAGCTCTCCGAAGCTAAGTGCCGGTCCCGGGCTTCTTTCGGCATAAACCGCTCTCAGGAGCTCCCTGCGCTCGCCACAATGCTCTGTGTGCGAAGAAGCCGCTTCTTCGCCTCCGGGAGAATCGGCGAGCGGCAGCTTCCCAAAGGCGAAGATGCAAGCTGCAGCACACAGGCACAGTGTGGGCAGCCTTCAGACTTAGAGAAAACAGTACTTTACCACTCTCCTGCCTTTTCCATGGTTATTCTATTGGAAAAGAACGAGTTTTGGACAACTACCTTTCATTCTTGCCAAACTCTTTGCAGACCCCCGTGCAAGCTTTAGAACAAGATTTTGGATGTTTTCTTTCCTGGCAGAGTTTCTCCTTGCAAGATATGGGTGGAAAGCTTTTGGCTGAGTGTAGAGCGGCAAGACACGCAGAAGACGCAGATACGCAGCTCTCCGAAGCTAAGTGCCGGTCCCGGGCTTCTTTCGGCATAAACCGCTCTCAGGAGCTCCCTGCGCTCGCCACAATGCTCTGTGTGCGAAGAAGCCGCTTCTTCGCCTCCGGGAGAATCGGCGAGCGGCAGCTTCCCAAAGGCGAAGATGCAAGCTGCAGCACACAGGCACAGTGTGGGCAGCCTTCAGACTTAGAGAAAACAGTACTTTAGCACTCTCCTGCCTTATCCATGGTTATTCTATTGGAAAAGAACGAGTTTTGGACAACTACCTTTCATTCTTGCCAAACTCTTTGCAGACCCCCGTGCAAGCTTTAGAACAAGATTTTGGATGTTTTCTTTCCTGGCAGAGTTTCTCCTTGCAAGATATGGTGGAAAAGCTTTTGGCTGAGTGTAGAGCGGCAAGACACGCAGAAGACGCAGATACGCAGCTCTCCGAAGCTAAGTGCCGGTCCCGGGCTTCTTTCGGCACAAACCGCTCTCAGGAGCTCCCTGCGCTCGCCACAATGCTCTGTGTGCGAAGAAGCCGCTTCTTCGCCTCCGGGAGAATCGGCGAGCGGCAGCTTCCCAAAGGCGAAGATGCAAGCTGCAGCACACAGGCACAGTGTGGGCAGCCTTCAGACTTAGAGAAAACAGTACTTTACCACTCTCCTGCCTTTTCCATGGTTATTCTATTGGAAAAGAACGAGTTTTGGACAACTACCTTTCATTCTTGCCAAACTCTTTGCAGACCCCCGTGCAAGCTTTAGAACAAGATTTTGGATGTTTTCTTTCCTGGCAGAGTTTCTCCTTGCAAGATATGGTGGAAAAGCTTTTTGCTGAGTGTAGAGCGGCAAGACACGCAGAAGACGCAGATACGCAGCTCTCCGAAGCTAAGTGCCGGTCCCGGGCTTCTTTCGGCACAAACCGCTCTCAGGAGCTCCCTGCGCTCGCCACAATGCTCTGTGTGCGAAGAAGCCGCTTCTTCGCCTGCGGGAGAATCGGCGAGCGGCAGCTTCCCAAAGGCGAAGATGCAAGCTGCAGCACACAGGCACAGTGTGGGCAGCCTTCAGACTTAGAGAAAACAGTACTTTACCACTCTCCTGCCTTTTCCATGGTTATTCTATTGGAAAAGAACGAGTTTTGGACAACTACCTTTCATTCTTGCCAAACTCTTTGCAGACCCCCGTGCAAGCTTTAGAACAAGATTTTGGATGTTTTCTTTCCTGGCAGAGTTTCTCCTTGCAAGATATGGTGGAAAAGCTTTTTGCTGAGTGTAGAGCGGCAAGACACGCAGAAGACGCAGATACGCAGCTCTCCGAAGCTAAGTGCCGGTCCCGGGCTTCTTTCGGCACAAACCGCTCTCAGGAGCTCCCTGCGCTCGCCACAATGCTCTGTGTGCGAAGAAGCCGCTTCTTCGCCTCCGGGAGAATCGGCGAGCGGCAGCTTCCCAAAGGCGAAGATGCAAGCTGCAGCACACAGGCACAGTGTGGGCAGCCTTCAGACTTAGAGAAAACAGTACTTTACCACTCTCCTGCCTTTTCCATGGTTATTCTATTGGAAAAGAACGAGTTTTGGACAACTACCTTTCATTCTTGCCAAACTCTTTGCAGACCCCCGTGCAAGCTTTAGAACAAGATTTTGGATGTTTTCTTTCCCTGGCAGAGTTTCTCCTTGCAAGATATGGTGAAAAAGCTTTTTGCTGAGTGTTGAGCGGCAAGACACGCAGAAGACGCAGATACGCAGCTCTCCGAAGCTAAGTGCCGGTCCCGGGCTTCTTTCGGCACAAACCGCTCTCAGGAGCTCCCTGCGCTCGCCACAATGCTCTGTGTGTGAAGAAGCCGCTTCTTCGCCTCCGGGAGAATCGGCGAGCGGCAGCTTCCCAAAGGCGAAGATGCCAGCTGCAGCACACAGGCACAGTGTGGGCAGCCTTCAGACTTAGAGAAAACAGTACTTTACCACTCTCCTGCCTTATCCATGTTTATTCTATGGAAAAGAACGAGTTTTGGACAACTACCTTTCATTCTTGCCAAACTCTTTGCAGACCCCCGTGCAAGCTTTAGAACAAGATTTTGGATGTTTTCTTTCCTGGCAGAGTTTCTCCTTGCAAGATATGGTGGAAAAGCTTTTGGCTGAGTGTAGAGCGGCAAGACACGCAGAAGACGCAGATACGCAGCTCTCCGAAGCTAAGTGCCGGTCCCGGGCTTCTTTCGGCACAAACCGCTCTCAGGAGCTCCCTGCGCTCGCCACAATGCTCTGTGTGCGAAGAAGCCGCTTCTTCGCCTCCGGGAGAATCGGCGAGCGGCAGCTTCCCAAAGGCGAAGATGCAAGCTGCAGCACACAGGCACAGTGTGGGCAGCCTTCAGACTTAGAGAAAACAGTACTTTACCACTCTCCTGCCTTTTCCATGGTTATTCTATTGGAAAAGAACGAGTTTTGGACAACTACCTTTCATTCTTGCCAAACTCTTTGCAGACCCCCGTGCAAGCTTTAGAACAAGATTTTGGATGTTTTTCTTTCCTGGCAGAGTTTCTCCTTGCAAGATATGGTGGAAAAGCTTTTTGGCTGAGTGTAGAGCGGCAAGACACGCAGAAGACGCAGATACGCAGCTCTCCGAAGCTAAGTGCCGGTCCCGGGCTTCTTTCGGCACAAACCGCTCTCAGGAGCTCCCTGCGCTCGCCACAATGCTCTGTGTGCGAAGAAGCCGCTTCTTCGCCTCCGGGAGAATCGGCGAGCGGCAGCTTCCCAAAGGCGAAGATGCAAGCTGCAGCACACAGGCACAGTGTGGGCAGCCTTCAGACTTAGAGAAAACAGTACTTTACCACTCTCCTGCCTTTTCCATGGTTATTCTATTGGAAAAGAACGAGTTTTGGACAACTACCTTTCATTCTTGCCAAACTCTTTGCAGACCCCCGTGCAAGCTTTAGAACAAGATTTTGGATGTTTTCTTTCCTGGCAGAGTTTCTCCTTGCAAGATATGGTGGAAAAGCTTTTGGCTGAGTGTAGAGCGGCAAGACACGCAGAAGACGCAGATACGCAGCTCTCCGAAGCTAAGTGCCGGTCCCGGGCTTCTTTCGGCACAAACCGCTCTCAGGAGCTCCCTGCGCTCGCCACAATGCTCTGTGTGCGAAGAAGCCGCTTCTTCGCCTCCGGGAGAATCGGCGAGCGGCAGCTTCCCAAAGGCGAAGATGCAAGCTGCAGCACACAGGCACAGTGTGGGCAGCCTTCAGACTTAGAGAAAACAGTACTTTACCACTCTCCTGCCTTTTCCATGGTTATTCTATTGGAAAAGAACGAGTTTTGGACAACTACCTTTCATTCTTGCCAAACTCTTTGCAGACCCCCGTGCAAGCTTTAGAACAAGATTTTGGATGTTTTCTTTCCTGGCAGAGTTTCTCCTTGCAAGATATGGTGGAAAAGCTTTTGGCTGAGTGTAGAGCGGCAAGACACGCAGAAGACGCAGATACGCAGCTCTCCGAAGCTAAGTGCCGGTCCCGGGCTTCTTTCGGCACAAACCGCTCTCAGGAGCTCCCTGCGCTCGCCACAATGCTCTGTGTGCGAAGAAGCCGCTTCTTCGCCTCCGGGAGAATCGGCGAGCGGCAGCTTCCCAAAGGCGAAGATGCAAGCTGCAGCACACAGGCACAGTGTGGGCAGCCTTCAGACTTAGAGAAAACAGTACTTTACCACTCTCCTGCCTTTTCCATGGTTATTCTATTGGAAAAGAACGAGTTTTGGACAACTACCTTTCATTCTTGCCAAACTCTTTGCAGACCCCCGTGCAAGCTTTAGAACAAGATTTTGGATGTTTTCTTCCCTGGCAGAGTTTCTCCTTGCAAGATATGGTGAAAAAGCTTTTTGCTGAGTGTTGAGCGGCAAGACACGCAGAAGACACAGATACGCAGCTCTCCGAAGCTAAGTGCCGGTCCCGGGCTTCTTTCGGCACAAACCGCTCTCAGGAGCTCCCTGCGCTCGCCACAATGCTCTGTGTGCGAAGAAGCCGCTTCTTCGCCTCCGGGAGAATCGGCGAGCGGCAGCTTGCCAAAGGCGAAGATGCCAGCTGCAGCACACAGGCACAGTGTGGGCAGCCTTCAGACTTAGAGAAAACAGTACTTTACCACTCTCCTGCCTTATCCATGTTTATTCTATTGGAAAAGAACGAGTTTTGGACAACTACCTTTCATTCTTGCCAAACTCTTTGCAGACCCCCGTGCAAGCTTTAGAACAAGATTTTGGATGTTTTCTTTCCTGGCAGAGTTTCTCCTTGCAAGATATGGTGGAAAAGCTTTTGGCTGAGTGTAGAGCGGCAAGACACGCAGAAGACGCAGATACGCAGCTCTCCGAAGCTAAGTGCCGGTCCCGGGCTTCTTTCGGCACAAACCGCTCTCAGGAGCTCCCTGCGCTCGCCACAATGCTCTGTGTGCGAAGAAGCCGCTTCTTCGCCTCCGGGAGAATCGGCGAGCGGCAGCTTCCCAAAGGCGAAGATGCAAGCTGCAGCACACAGGCACAGTGTGGGCAGCCTTCAGACTTAGAGAAAACAGTACTTTACCACTCTCCTGCCTTTTCCATGGTTATTCTATTGGAAAAGAACGAGTTTTGGACAACTACCTTTCATTCTTGCCAAACTCTTTGCAGACCCCCGTGCAAGCTTTAGAACAAGATTTTGGATGTTTTCTTTCCTGGCAGAGTTTCTCCTTGCAAGATATGGTGGAAAAGCTTTTTGCTGAGTGTAGAGCGGCAAGACACGCAGAAGACGCAGATACGCAGCTCTCCGAAGCTAAGTGCCGGTCCCGGGCTTCTTTCGGCACAAACCGCTCTCAGGAGCTCCCTGCGCTCGCCACAATGCTCTGTGTGCGAAGAAGCCGCTTCTTCGCCTCCGGGAGAATCGGCGAGCGGCAGCTTCCCAAAGGCGAAGATGCAAGCTGCAGCACACAGGCACAGTGTGGGCAGCCTTCAGACTTAGAGAAAACAGTACTTTACCACTCTCCTGCCTTTTCCATGGTTATTCTATTGGAAAAGAACGAGTTTTGGACAACTACCTTTCATTCTTGCCAAACTCTTTGCAGACCCCCGTGCAAGCTTTAGAACAAGATTTTGGATGTTTTCTTTCCTGGCAGAGTTTCTCCTTGCAAGATATGGTGGAAAAGCTTTTTGCTGAGTGTAGAGCGGCAAGACACGCAGAAGACGCAGATACGCAGCTCTCCGAAGCTAAGTGCCGGTCCCGGGCTTCTTTCGGCACAAACCGCTCTCAGGAGCTCCCTGCGCTCGCCACAATGCTCTGTGTGCGAAGAAGCCGCTTCTTCGCCTCCGGGAGAATCGGCGAGCGGCAGCTTCCCAAAGGCGAAGATGCAAGCTGCAGCACGCAGGCACAGTGTGGGCAGCCTTCAGACTTAGAGAAAACAGTACTTTACCACTCTCCTGCCTTTTCCATGGTTATTCTATTGGAAAAGAACGAGTTTTGGACAACTACCTTTCATTCTTGCCAAACTCTTTGCAGACCCCCGTGCAAGCTTTAGAACAAGATTTTGGATGTTTTCTTTCCTGGCAGAGTTTCTCCTTGCAAGATATGGTGGAAAAGCTTTTGGCTGAGTGTAGAGCGGCAAGACACGCAGAAGACGCAGATACGCAGCTCTCCGAAGCTAAGTGCCGGTCCCGGGCTTCTTTCGGCATAAACCGCTCTCAGGAGCTCCCTGCGCTCGCCACAATGCTCTGTGTGCGAAGAAGCCGCTTCTTCGCCTCCGGGAGAATCGGCGAGCGGCAGCTTCCCAAAGGCGAAGATGCAAGCTGCAGCACACAGGCACAGTGTGGGCAGCCTTCAGACTTAGAGAAAACAGTACTTTACCACTCTCCTGCCTTTTCCATGGTTATTCTATTGGAAAAGAACGAGTTTTGGACAACTACCTTTCATTCTTGCCAAACTCTTTGCAGACCCCCGTGCAAGCTTTAGAACAAGATTTTGGATGTTTTCTTTCCTGGCAGAGTTTCTCCTTGCAAGATATGGTGGAAAAGCTTTTGGCTGAGTGTAGAGCGGCAAGACACGCAGAAGACGCAGATACGCAGCTCTCCGAAGCTAAGTGCCGGTCCCGGGCTTCTTTCGGCATAAACCGCTCTCAGGAGCTCCCTGCGCTCGCCACAATGCTCTGTGTGCGAAGAAGCCGCTTCTTCGCCTCCGGGAGAATCGGCGAGCGGCAGCTTCCCAAAGGCGAAGATGCAAGCTGCAGCACACAGGCACAGTGTGGGCAGCCTTCAGACTTAGAGAAAACAGTACTTTAGCACTCTCCTGCCTTATCCATGGTTATTCTATTGGAAAAGAACGAGTTTTGGACAACTACCTTTCATTCTTGCCAAACTCTTTGCAGACCCCCGTGCAAGCTTTAGAACAAGATTTTGGATGTTTTCTTTCCTGGCAGAGTTTCTCCTTGCAAGATATGGTGGAAAAGCTTTTGGCTGAGTGTAGAGCGGCAAGACACGCAGAAGACGCAGATACGCAGCTCTCCGAAGCTAAGTGCCGGTCCCGGGCTTCTTTCGGCACAAACCGCTCTCAGGAGCTCCCTGCGCTCGCCACAATGCTCTGTGTGCGAAGAAGCCGCTTCTTCGCCTCCGGGAGAATCGGCGAGCGGCAGCTTCCCAAAGGCGAAGATGCAAGCTGCAGCACACAGGCACAGTGTGGGCAGCCTTCAGACTTAGAGAAAACAGTACTTTACCACTCTCCTGCCTTTTCCATGGTTATTCTATTGGAAAAGAACGAGTTTTGGACAACTACCTTTCATTCTTGCCAAACTCTTTGCAGACCCCCGTGCAAGCTTTAGAACAAGATTTTGGATGTTTTCTTTCCTGGCAGAGTTTCTCCTTGCAAGATATGGTGGAAAAGCTTTTTGCTGAGTGTAGAGCGGCAAGACACGCAGAAGACGCAGATACGCAGCTCTCCGAAGCTAAGTGCCGGTCCCGGGCTTCTTTCGGCACAAACCGCTCTCAGGAGCTCCCTGCGCTCGCCACAATGCTCTGTGTGCGAAGAAGCCGCTTCTTCGCCTGCGGGAGAATCGGCGAGCGGCAGCTTCCCAAAGGCGAAGATGCAAGCTGCAGCACACAGGCACAGTGTGGGCAGCCTTCAGACTTAGAGAAAACAGTACTTTACCACTCTCCTGCCTTTTCCATGGTTATTCTATTGGAAAAGAACGAGTTTTGGACAACTACCTTTCATTCTTGCCAAACTCTTTGCAGACCCCCGTGCAAGCTTTAGAACAAGATTTTGGATGTTTTCTTTCCTGGCAGAGTTTCTCCTTGCAAGATATGGTGGAAAAGCTTTTTGCTGAGTGTAGAGCGGCAAGACACGCAGAAGACGCAGATACGCAGCTCTCCGAAGCTAAGTGCCGGTCCCGGGCTTCTTTCGGCACAAACCGCTCTCAGGAGCTCCCTGCGCTCGCCACAATGCTCTGTGTGCGAAGAAGCCGCTTCTTCGCCTCCGGGAGAATCGGCGAGCGGCAGCTTCCCAAAGGCGAAGATGCAAGCTGCAGCACACAGGCACAGTGTGGGCAGCCTTCAGACTTAGAGAAAACAGTACTTTACCACTCTCCTGCCTTTTCCATGGTTATTCTATTGGAAAAGAACGAGTTTTGGACAACTACCTTTCATTCTTGCCAAACTCTTTGCAGACCCCCGTGCAAGCTTTAGAACAAGATTTTGGATGTTTTCTTTCCTGGCAGAGTTTCTCCTTGCAAGATATGGTGGAAAAGCTTTTGGCTGAGTGTAGAGCGGCAAGACACGCAGAAGACGCAGATACGCAGCTCTCCGAAGCTAAGTGCCGGTCCCGGGCTTCTTTCGGCACAAACCGCTCTCAGGAGCTCCCTGCGCTCGCCACAATGCTCTGTGTGCGAAGAAGCCGCTTCTTCGCCTCCGGGAGAATCGGCGAGCGGCAGCTTCCCAAAGGCGAAGATGCAAGCTGCAGCACACAGGCACAGTGTGGGCAGCCTTCAGACTTAGAGAAAACAGTACTTTACCACTCTCCTGCCTTATCCATGTTTATTCTATTGGAAAAGAACGAGTTTTGGACAACTACCTTTCATTCTTGCCAAACTCTTTGCAGACCCCCGTGCAAGCTTTAGAACAAGATTTTGGATGTTTTCTTTCCTGGCAGAGTTTCTCCTTGCAAGATATGGTGGAAAAGCTTTTGGCTGAGTGTAGAGCGGCAAGACACGCAGAAGACGCAGATACGCAGCTCTCCGAAGCTAAGTGCCGGTCCCGGGCTTCTTTCGGCACAAACCGCTCTCAGGAGCTCCCTGCGCTCGCCACAATGCTCTGTGTGCGAAGAAGCCGCTTCTTCGCCTCCGGGAGAATCGGCGAGCGGCAGCTTCCCAAAGGCGAAGATGCAAGCTGCAGCACACAGGCACAGTGTGGGCAGCCTTCAGACTTAGAGAAAACAGTACTTTACCACTCTCCTGCCTTTTCCATGGTTATTCTATTGGAAAAGAACGAGTTTTGGACAACTACCTTTCATTCTTGCCAAACTCTTTGCAGACCCCCGTGCAAGCTTTAGAACAAGATTTTGGATGTTTTCTTTCCTGGCAGAGTTTCTCCTTGCAAGATATGGTGGAAAAGCTTTTGGCTGAGTGTAGAGCGGCAAGACACGCAGAAGACGCAGATACGCAGCTCTCCGAAGCTAAGTGCCGGTCCCGGGCTTCTTTCGGCACAAACCGCTCTCAGGAGCTCCCTGCGCTCGCCACAATGCTCTGTGTGCGAAGAAGCCGCTTCTTCGCCTCCGGGAGAATCGGCGAGCGGCAGCTTCCCAAAGGCGAAGATGCAAGCTGCAGCACACAGGCACAGTGTGGGCAGCCTTCAGACTTAGAGAAAACAGTACTTTACCACTCTCCTGCCTTTTCCATGGTTATTCTATTGGAAAAGAACGAGTTTTGGACAACTACCTTTCATTCTTGCCAAACTCTTTGCAGACCCCCGTGCAAGCTTTAGAACAAGATTTTGGATGTTTTCTTTCCTGGCAGAGTTTCTCCTTGCAAGATATGGTGGAAAAGCTTTTGGCTGAGTGTAGAGCGGCAAGACACGCAGAAGACGCAGATACGCAGCTCTCCGAAGCTAAGTGCCGGTCCCGGGCTTCTTTCGGCACAAACCGCTCTCAGGAGCTCCCTGCGCTCGCCACAATGCTCTGTGTGCGAAGAAGCCGCTTCTTCGCCTCCGGGAGAATCGGCGAGCGGCAGCTTCCCAAAGGCGAAGATGCAAGCTGCAGCACACAGGCACAGTGTGGGCAGCCTTCAGACTTAGAGAAAACAGTACTTTACCACTCTCCTGCCTTTTCCATGGTTATTCTATTGGAAAAGAACGAGTTTTGGACAACTACCTTTCATTCTTGCCAAACTCTTTGCAGACCCCCGTGCAAGCTTTAGAACAAGATTTTGGATGTTTTCTTTCCTGGCAGAGTTTCTCCTTGCAAGATATGGTGGAAAAGCTTTTGGCTGAGTGTAGAGCGGCAAGACACGCAGAAGACGCAGATACGCAGCTCTCCGAAGCTAAGTGCCGGTCCCGGGCTTCTTTCGGCACAAACCGCTCTCAGGAGCTCCCTGCGCTCGCCACAATGCTCTGTGTGCGAAGAAGCCGCTTCTTCGCCTCCGGGAGAATCGGCGAGCGGCAGCTTCCCAAAGGCGAAGATGCAAGCTGCAGCACACAGGCACAGTGTGGGCAGCCTTCAGACTTAGAGAAAACAGTACTTTACCACTCTCCTGCCTTTTCCATGGTTATTCTATTGGAAAAGAACGAGTTTTGGACAACTACCTTTCATTCTTGCCAAACTCTTTGCAGACCCCCGTGCAAGCTTTAGAACAAGATTTTGGATGTTTTCTTCCCTGGCAGAGTTTCTCCTTGCAAGATATGGTGAAAAAGCTTTTTGCTGAGTGTTGAGCGGCAAGACACGCAGAAGACACAGATACGCAGCTCTCCGAAGCTAAGTGCCGGTCCCGGGCTTCTTTCGGCACAAACCGCTCTCAGGAGCTCCCTGCGCTCGCCACAATGCTCTGTGTGTGAAGAAGCCGCTTCTTCGCCTCCGGGAGAATCGGCGAGCGGCAGCTCGCCAAAGGCGAAGATGCCAGCTGCAGCACACAGGCACAGTGTGGGCAGCCTTCAGACTTAGAGAAAACAGTACTTTACCACTCTCCTGCCTTATCCATGTTTATTCTATTGGAAAAGAACGAGTTTTGGACAACTACCTTTCATTCTTGCCAAACTCTTTGCAGACCCCCGTGCAAGCTTTAGAACAAGATTTTGGATGTTTTCTTTCCTGGCAGAGTTTCTCCTTGCAAGATATGGTGGAAAAGCTTTTGGCTGAGTGTAGAGCGGCAAGACACGCAGAAGACGCAGATACGCAGCTCTCCGAAGCTAAGTGCCGGTCCCGGGCTTCTTTCGGCACAAACCGCTCTCAGGAGCTCCCTGCGCTCGCCACAATGCTCTGTGTGCGAAGAAGCCGCTTCTTCGCCTCCGGGAGAATCGGCGAGCGGCAGCTTCCCAAAGGCGAAGATGCAAGCTGCAGCACACAGGCACAGTGTGGGCAGCCTTCAGACTTAGAGAAAACAGTACTTTACCACTCTCCTGCCTTTTCCATGGTTATTCTATTGGAAAAGAACGAGTTTTGGACAACTACCTTTCATTCTTGCCAAACTCTTTGCAGACCCCCGTGCAAGCTTTAGAACAAGATTTTGGATGTTTTCTTTCCTGGCAGAGTTTCTCCTTGCAAGATATGGTGGAAAAGCTTTTTGCTGAGTGTAGAGCGGCAAGACACGCAGAAGACGCAGATACGCAGCTCTCCGAAGCTAAGTGCCGGTCCCGGGCTTCTTTCGGCACAAACCGCTCTCAGGAGCTCCCTGCGCTCGCCACAATGCTCTGTGTGCGAAGAAGCCGCTTCTTCGCCTCCGGGAGAATCGGCGAGCGGCAGCTTCCCAAAGGCGAAGATGCAAGCTGCAGCACACAGGCACAGTGTGGGCAGCCTTCAGACTTAGAGAAAACAGTACTTTACCACTCTCCTGCCTTTTCCATGGTTATTCTATTGGAAAAGAACGAGTTTTGGACAACTACCTTTCATTCTTGCCAAACTCTTTGCAGACCCCCGTGCAAGCTTTAGAACAAGATTTTGGATGTTTTCTTTCCTGGCAGAGTTTCTCCTTGCAAGATATGGTGGAAAAGCTTTTTGCTGAGTGTAGAGCGGCAAGACACGCAGAAGACGCAGATACGCAGCTCTCCGAAGCTAAGTGCCGGTCCCGGGCTTCTTTCGGCACAAACCGCTCTCAGGAGCTCCCTGCGCTCGCCACAATGCTCTGTGTGCGAAGAAGCCGCTTCTTCGCCTCCGGGAGAATCGGCGAGCGGCAGCTTCCCAAAGGCGAAGATGCAAGCTGCAGCACGCAGGCACAGTGTGGGCAGCCTTCAGACTTAGAGAAAACAGTACTTTACCACTCTCCTGCCTTTTCCATGGTTATTCTATTGGAAAAGAACGAGTTTTGGACAACTACCTTTCATTCTTGCCAAACTCTTTGCAGACCCCCGTGCAAGCTTTAGAACAAGATTTTGGATGTTTTCTTTCCTGGCAGAGTTTCTCCTTGCAAGATATGGTGGAAAAGCTTTTGGCTGAGTGTAGAGCGGCAAGACACGCAGAAGACGCAGATACGCAGCTCTCCGAAGCTAAGTGCCGGTCCCGGGCTTCTTTCGGCACAAACCGCTCTCAGGAGCTCCCTGCGCTCGCCACAATGCTCTGTGTGCGAAGAAGCCGCTTCTTCGCCTGCGGGAGAATCGGCGAGCGGCAGCTTCCCAAAGGCGAAGATGCAAGCTGCAGCACACAGGCACAGTGTGGGCAGCCTTCAGACTTAGAGAAAACAGTACTTTACCACTCTCCTGCCTTTTCCATGGTTATTCTATTGGAAAAGAACGAGTTTTGGACAACTACCTTTCATTCTTGCCAAACTCTTTGCAGACCCCCGTGCAAGCTTTAGAACAAGATTTTGGATGTTTTCTTTCCTGGCAGAGTTTCTCCTTGCAAGATATGGTGGAAAAGCTTTTGGCTGAGTGTAGAGCGGCAAGACACGCAGAAGACGCAGATACGCAGCTCTCCGAAGCTAAGTGCCGGTCCCGGGCTTCTTTCGGCACAAACCGCTCTCAGGAGCTCCCTGCGCTCGCCACAATGCTCTGTGTGCGAAGAAGCCGCTTCTTCGCCTCCGGGAGAATCGGCGAGCGGCAGCTTCCCAAAGGCGAAGATGCAAGCTGCAGCACACAGGCACAGTGTGGGCAGCCTTCAGACTTAGAGAAAACAGTACTTTACCACTCTCCTGCCTTTTCCATGGTTATTCTATTGGAAAAGAACGAGTTTTGGACAACTACCTTTCATTCTTGCCAAACTCTTTGCAGACCCCCGTGCAAGCTTTAGAACAAGATTTTGGATGTTTTCTTCCCTGGCAGAGTTTCTCCTTGCAAGATATGGTGAAAAAGCTTTTGCTGAGTGTTGAGCGGCAAGACACGCAGAAGACACAGATACGCAGCTCTCCGAAGCTAAGTGCCGGTCCCGGGCTTCTTTCGGCACAAACCGCTCTCAGGAGCTCCCTGCGCTCGCCACAATGCTCTGTGTGTGAAGAAGCCGCTTCTTCGCCTCCGGGAGAATCGGCGAGCGGCAGCTTCCCAAAGGCGAAGATGCCAGCTGCAGCACACAGGCACAGTGTGGGCAGCCTTCAGACTTAGAGAAAACAGTACTTTACCACTCTCCTGCCTTATCCATGTTTATTCTATTGGAAAAGAACGAGTTTTGGACAACTACCTTTCATTCTTGCCAAACTCTTTGCAGACCCCCGTGCAAGCTTTAGAACAAGATTTTGGATGTTTTCTTTCCTGGCAGAGTTTCTCCTTGCAAGATATGGTGGAAAAGCTTTTGGCTGAGTGTAGAGCGGCAAGACACGCAGAAGACGCAGATACGCAGCTCTCCGAAGCTAAGTGCCGGTCCCGGGCTTCTTTCGGCACAAACCGCTCTCAGGAGCTCCCTGCGCTCGCCACAATGCTCTGTGTGCGAAGAAGCCGCTTCTTCGCCTCCGGGAGAATCGGCGAGCGGCAGCTTCCCAAAGGCGAAGATGCAAGCTGCAGCACACAGGCACAGTGTGGGCAGCCTTCAGACTTAGAGAAAACAGTACTTTACCACTCTCCTGCCTTTTCCATGGTTATTCTATTGGAAAAGAACGAGTTTTGGACAACTACCTTTCATTCTTGCCAAACTCTTTGCAGACCCCCGTGCAAGCTTTAGAACAAGATTTTGGATGTTTTCTTTCCTGGCAGAGTTTCTCCTTGCAAGATATGGTGGAAAAGCTTTTTGCTGAGTGTAGAGCGGCAAGACACGCAGAAGACGCAGATACGCAGCTCTCCGAAGCTAAGTGCCGGTCCCGGGCTTCTTTCGGCACAAACCGCTCTCAGGAGCTCCCTGCGCTCGCCACAATGCTCTGTGTGCGAAGAAGCCGCTTCTTCGCCTGCGGGAGAATCGGCGAGCGGCAGCTTCCCAAAGGCGAAGATGCAAGCTGCAGCACACAGGCACAGTGTGGGCAGCCTTCAGACTTAGAGAAAACAGTACTTTACCACTCTCCTGCCTTTTCCATGGTTATTCTATTGGAAAAGAACGAGTTTTGGACAACTACCTTTCATTCTTGCCAAACTCTTTGCAGACCCCCGTGCAAGCTTTAGAACAAGATTTTGGATGTTTTCTTTCCTGGCAGAGTTTCTCCTTGCAAGATATGGTGGAAAAGCTTTTTGCTGAGTGTAGAGCGGCAAGACACGCAGAAGACGCAGATACGCAGCTCTCCGAAGCTAAGTGCCGGTCCCGGGCTTCTTTCGGCACAAACCGCTCTCAGGAGCTCCCTGCGCTCGCCACAATGCTCTGTGTGCGAAGAAGCCGCTTCTTCGCCTCCGGGAGAATCGGCGAGCGGCAGCTTCCCAAAGGCGAAGATGCAAGCTGCAGCACACAGGCACAGTGTGGGCAGCCTTCAGACTTAGAGAAAACAGTACTTTACCACTCTCCTGCCTTTTCCATGGTTATTCTATTGGAAAAGAACGAGTTTTGGACAACTACCTTTCATTCTTGCCAAACTCTTTGCAGACCCCCGTGCAAGCTTTAGAACAAGATTTTGGATGTTTTCTTTCCTGGCAGAGTTTCTCCTTGCAAGATATGGTGGAAAAGCTTTTGGCTGAGTGTAGAGCGGCAAGACACGCAGAAGACGCAGATACGCAGCTCTCCGAAGCTAAGTGCCGGTCCCGGGCTTCTTTCGGCACAAACCGCTCTCAGGAGCTCCCTGCGCTCGCCACAATGCTCTGTGTGCGAAGAAGCCGCTTCTTCGCCTCCGGGAGAATCGGCGAGCGGCAGCTTCCCAAAGGCGAAGATGCAAGCTGCAGCACACAGGCACAGTGTGGGCAGCCTTCAGACTTAGAGAAAACAGTACTTTACCACTCTCCTGCCTTTTCCATGGTTATTCTATTGGAAAAGAACGAGTTTTGGACAACTACCTTTCATTCTTGCCAAACTCTTTGCAGACCCCCGTGCAAGCTTTAGAACAAGATTTTGGATGTTTTCTTCCCTGGCAGAGTTTCTCCTTGCAAGATATGGTGAAAAAGCTTTTTGCTGAGTGTTGAGCGGCAAGACACGCAGAAGACACAGATACGCAGCTCTCCGAAGCTAAGTGCCGGTCCCGGGCTTCTTTCGGCACAAACCGCTCTCAGGAGCTCCCTGCGCTCGCCACAATGCTCTGTGTGCGAAGAAGCCGCTTCTTCGCCTCCGGGAGAATCGGCGAGCGGCAGCTTGCCAAAGGCGAAGATGCCAGCTGCAGCACACAGGCACAGTGTGGGCAGCCTTCAGACTTAGAGAAAACAGTACTTTACCACTCTCCTGCCTTATCCATGTTTATTCTATTGGAAAAGAACGAGTTTTGGACAACTACCTTTCATTCTTGCCAAACTCTTTGCAGACCCCCGTGCAAGCTTTAGAACAAGATTTTGGATGTTTTCTTTCCTGGCAGAGTTTCTCCTTGCAAGATATGGTGGAAAAGCTTTTGGCTGAGTGTAGAGCGGCAAGACACGCAGAAGACGCAGATACGCAGCTCTCCGAAGCTAAGTGCCGGTCCCGGGCTTCTTTCGGCACAAACCGCTCTCAGGAGCTCCCTGCGCTCGCCACAATGCTCTGTGTGCGAAGAAGCCGCTTCTTCGCCTCCGGGAGAATCGGCGAGCGGCAGCTTCCCAAAGGCGAAGATGCAAGCTGCAGCACACAGGCACAGTGTGGGCAGCCTTCAGACTTAGAGAAAACAGTACTTTACCACTCTCCTGCCTTTTCCATGGTTATTCTATTGGAAAAGAACGAGTTTTGGACAACTACCTTTCATTCTTGCCAAACTCTTTGCAGACCCCCGTGCAAGCTTTAGAACAAGATTTTGGATGTTTTCTTTCCTGGCAGAGTTTCTCCTTGCAAGATATGGTGGAAAAGCTTTTTGCTGAGTGTAGAGCGGCAAGACACGCAGAAGACGCAGATACGCAGCTCTCCGAAGCTAAGTGCCGGTCCCGGGCTTCTTTCGGCACAAACCGCTCTCAGGAGCTCCCTGCGCTCGCCACAATGCTCTGTGTGCGAAGAAGCCGCTTCTTCGCCTCCGGGAGAATCGGCGAGCGGCAGCTTCCCAAAGGCGAAGATGCAAGCTGCAGCACACAGGCACAGTGTGGGCAGCCTTCAGACTTAGAGAAAACAGTACTTTACCACTCTCCTGCCTTTTCCATGGTTATTCTATTGGAAAAGAACGAGTTTTGGACAACTACCTTTCATTCTTGCCAAACTCTTTGCAGACCCCCGTGCAAGCTTTAGAACAAGATTTTGGATGTTTTCTTTCCTGGCAGAGTTTCTCCTTGCAAGATATGGTGGAAAAGCTTTTTGCTGAGTGTAGAGCGGCAAGACACGCAGAAGACGCAGATACGCAGCTCTCCGAAGCTAAGTGCCGGTCCCGGGCTTCTTTCGGCACAAACCGCTCTCAGGAGCTCCCTGCGCTCGCCACAATGCTCTGTGTGCGAAGAAGCCGCTTCTTCGCCTCCGGGAGAATCGGCGAGCGGCAGCTTCCCAAAGGCGAAGATGCAAGCTGCAGCACGCAGGCACAGTGTGGGCAGCCTTCAGACTTAGAGAAAACAGTACTTTACCACTCTCCTGCCTTTTCCATGGTTATTCTATTGGAAAAGAACGAGTTTTGGACAACTACCTTTCATTCTTGCCAAACTCTTTGCAGACCCCCGTGCAAGCTTTAGAACAAGATTTTGGATGTTTTCTTTCCTGGCAGAGTTTCTCCTTGCAAGATATGGTGGAAAAGCTTTTGGCTGAGTGTAGAGCGGCAAGACACGCAGAAGACGCAGATACGCAGCTCTCCGAAGCTAAGTGCCGGTCCCGGGCTTCTTTCGGCATAAACCGCTCTCAGGAGCTCCCTGCGCTCGCCACAATGCTCTGTGTGCGAAGAAGCCGCTTCTTCGCCTCCGGGAGAATCGGCGAGCGGCAGCTTCCCAAAGGCGAAGATGCAAGCTGCAGCACACAGGCACAGTGTGGGCAGCCTTCAGACTTAGAGAAAACAGTACTTTACCACTCTCCTGCCTTTTCCATGGTTATTCTATTGGAAAAGAACGAGTTTTGGACAACTACCTTTCATTCTTGCCAAACTCTTTGCAGACCCCCGTGCAAGCTTTAGAACAAGATTTTGGATGTTTTCTTTCCTGGCAGAGTTTCTCCTTGCAAGATATGGTGGAAAAGCTTTTGGCTGAGTGTAGAGCGGCAAGACACGCAGAAGACGCAGATACGCAGCTCTCCGAAGCTAAGTGCCGGTCCCGGGCTTCTTTCGGCATAAACCGCTCTCAGGAGCTCCCTGCGCTCGCCACAATGCTCTGTGTGCGAAGAAGCCGCTTCTTCGCCTCCGGGAGAATCGGCGAGCGGCAGCTTCCCAAAGGCGAAGATGCAAGCTGCAGCACACAGGCACAGTGTGGGCAGCCTTCAGACTTAGAGAAAACAGTACTTTAGCACTCTCCTGCCTTATCCATGGTTATTCTATTGGAAAAGAACGAGTTTTGGACAACTACCTTTCATTCTTGCCAAACTCTTTGCAGACCCCCGTGCAAGCTTTAGAACAAGATTTTGGATGTTTTCTTCCCTGGCAGAGTTTCTCCTTGCAAGATATGGTGAAAAAGCTTTTGGCTGAGTGTAGAGCGGCAAGACACGCAGAAGACGCAGATACGCAGCTCTCCGAAGCTAAGTGCCGGTCCCGGGCTTCTTTCGGCACAAACCGCTCTCAGGAGCTCCCTGCGCTCGCCACAATGCTCTGTGTGTGAAGAAGCCGCTTCTTCGCCTCCGGGAGAATCGGCGAGCGGCAGCTTGCCAAAGGCGAAGATGCCAGCTGCAGCACACAGGCACAGTGTGGGCAGCCTTCAGACTTAGAGAAAACAGTACTTTACCACTCTCCTGCCTTATCCATGTTTATTCTATTGGAAAAGAACGAGTTTTGGACAACTACCTTTCATTCTTGCCAAACTCTTTGCAGACCCCCGTGCAAGCTTTAGAACAAGATTTTGGATGTTTTCTTTCCTGGCAGAGTTTCTCCTTGCAAGATATGGTGGAAAAGCTTTTGGCTGAGTGTAGAGCGGCAAGACACGCAGAAGACGCAGATACGCAGCTCTCCGAAGCTAAGTGCCGGTCCCGGGCTTCTTTCGGCACAAACCGCTCTCAGGAGCTCCCTGCGCTCGCCACAATGCTCTGTGTGCGAAGAAGCCGCTTCTTCGCCTCCGGGAGAATCGGCGAGCGGCAGCTTGCCAAAGGCGAAGATGCAAGCTGCAGCACACAGGCACAGTGTGGGCAGCATTCAGACTTAGAGAAAACAGTACTTTACCACTCTCCTGCCTTATCCATGGTTATTCTATTGGAAAAGAACGAGTTTTGGACAACTACCTTTCATTCTTGCCAAACTCTTTGCAGACCCCCGTGCAAGCTTTAGAACAAGATTTTGGATGTTTTCTTTCCTGGCAGAGTTTCTCCTTGCAAGATATGGTGGAAAAGCTTTTGGCTGAGTGTAGAGCGGCAAGACACGCAGAAGACGCAGATACGCAGCTCTCCGAAGCTAAGTGCCGGTCCCGGGCTTCTTTCGGCACAAACCGCTCTCAGGAGCTCCCTGCGCTCGCCACAATGCTCTGTGTGCGAAGAAGCCGCTTCTTCGCCTCCGGGAGAATCGGCGAGCGGCAGCTTCCCAAAGGCGAAGATGCAAGCTGCAGCACACAGGCACAGTGTGGGCAGCCTTCAGACTTAGAGAAAACAGTACTTTACCACTCTCCTGCCTTTTCCATGGTTATTCTATTGGAAAAGAACGAGTTTTGGACAACTACCTTTCATTCTTGCCAAACTCTTTGCAGACCCCCGTGCAAGCTTTAGAACAAGATTTTGGATGTTTTCTTTCCTGGCAGAGTTTCTCCTTGCAAGATATGGTGGAAAAGCTTTTGGCTGAGTGTAGAGCGGCAAGACACGCAGAAGACGCAGATACGCAGCTCTCCGAAGCTAAGTGCCGGTCCCGGGCTTCTTTCGGCACAAACCGCTCTCAGGAGCTCCCTGCGCTCGCCACAATGCTCTGTGTGCGAAGAAGCCGCTTCTTCGCCTGCGGGAGAATCGGCGAGCGGCAGCTTCCCAAAGGCGAAGATGCAAGCTGCAGCACACAGGCACAGTGTGGGCAGCCTTCAGACTTAGAGAAAACAGTACTTTACCACTCTCCTGCCTTTTCCATGGTTATTCTATTGGAAAAGAACGAGTTTTGGACAACTACCTTTCATTCTTGCCAAACTCTTTGCAGACCCCCGTGCAAGCTTTAGAACAAGATTTTGGATGTTTTCTTTCCTGGCAGAGTTTCTCCTTGCAAGATATGGTGGAAAAGCTTTTGGCTGAGTGTAGAGCGGCAAGACACGCAGAAGACGCAGATACGCAGCTCTCCGAAGCTAAGTGCCGGTCCCGGGCTTCTTTCGGCACAAACCGCTCTCAGGAGCTCCCTGCGCTCGCCACAATGCTCTGTGTGCGAAGAAGCCGCTTCTTCGCCTCCGGGAGAATCGGCGAGCGGCAGCTTCCCAAAGGCGAAGATGCAAGCTGCAGCACGCAGGCACAGTGTGGGCAGCATTCAGACTTAGAGAAAACAGTACTTTACCACTCTCCTGCCTTTTCCATGGTTATTCTATTGGAAAAGAACGAGTTTTGGACAACTACCTTTCATTCTTGCCAAACTCTTTGCAGACCTCCGTGCAAGCTTTAGAACAAGATTTTGGATGTTTTCTTTCCTGGCAGAGTTTCTCCTTGCAAGATATGGTGGAAAAGCTTTTGGCTGAGTGTAGAGCGGCAAGACACGCAGAAGACGCAGATACGCAGCTCTCCGAAGCTAAGTGCCGGTCCCGGGCTTCTTTCGGCACAAACCGCTCTCAGGAGCTCCCTGCGCTCGCCACAATGCTCTGTGTGCGAAGAAGCCGCTTCTTCGCCTGCGGGAGAATCGGCGAGCGGCAGCTTCCCAAAGGCGAAGATGCAAGCTGCAGCACACAGGCACAGTGTGGGCAGCCTTCAGACTTAGAGAAAACAGTACTTTAGCACTCTCCTGCCTTATCCATGGTTATTCTATTGGAAAAGAACGAGTTTTGGACAACTACCTTTCATTCTTGCCAAACTCTTTGCAGACCCCCGTGCAAGCTTTAGAACAAGATTTTGGATGTTTTCTTTCCTGGCAGAGTTTCTCCTTGCAAGATATGGTGGAAAAGCTTTTGGCTGAGTGTAGAGCGGCAAGACACGCAGAAGACGCAGATACGCAGCTCTCCGAAGCTAAGTGCCGGTCCCGGGCTTCTTTCGGCACAAACCGCTCTCAGGAGCTCCCTGCGCTCGCCACAATGCTCTGTGTGCGAAGAAGCCGCTTCTTCGCCTCCGGGAGAATCGGCGAGCGGCAGCTTCCCAAAGGCGAAGATGCAAGCTGCAGCACGCAGGCACAGTGTGGGCAGCCTTCAGACTTAGAGAAAACAGTACTTTACCACTCTCCTGCCTTTTCCATGGTTATTCTATTGGAAAAGAACGAGTTTTGGACAACTACCTTTCATTCTTGCCAAACTCTTTGCAGACCCCCGTGCAAGCTTTAGAACAAGATTTTGGATGTTTTCTTTCCTGGCAGAGTTTCTCCTTGCAAGATATGGTGGAAAAGCTTTTGGCTGAGTGTAGAGCGGCAAGACACGCAGAAGACGCAGATACGCAGCTCTCCGAAGCTAAGTGCCGGTCCCGGGCTTCTTTCGGCACAAACCGCTCTCAGGAGCTCCCTGCGCTCGCCACAATGCTCTGTGTGCGAAGAAGCCGCTTCTTCGCCTCCGGGAGAATCAGCGAGCGGCAGCTTCCCAAAGGCGAAGATGCAAGCTGCAGCACACAGGCACAGTGTGGGCAGCCTTCAGACTTAGAGAAAACAGTACTTTACCACTCTCCTGCCTTTTCCATGGTTATTCTATTGGAAAAGAACGAGTTTTGGACAACTACCTTTCATTCTTGCCAAACTCTTTGCAGACCCCCGTGCAAGCTTTAGAACAAGATTTTGGATGTTTTCTTCCCTGGCAGAGTTTCTCCTTGCAAGATATGGTGAAAAAGCTTTTTGCTGAGTGTTGAGCGGCAAGACACGCAGAAGACACAGATACGCAGCTCTCCGAAGCTAAGTGCCGGTCCCGGGCTTCTTTCGGCACAAACCGCTCTCAGGAGCTCCCTGCGCTCGCCACAATGCTCTGTGTGTGAAGAAGCCGCTTCTTCGCCTCCGGGAGAATCGGCGAGCGGCAGCTTCCCAAAGGCGAAGATGCCAGCTGCAGCACACAGGCACAGTGTGGGCAGCCTTCAGACTTAGAGAAAACAGTACTTTACCACTCTCCTGCCTTATCCATGTTTATTCTATTGGAAAAGAACGAGTTTTGGACAACTACCTTTCATTCTTGCCAAACTCTTTGCAGACCCCCGTGCAAGCTTTAGAACAAGATTTTGGATGTTTTCTTTCCTGGCAGAGTTTCTCCTTGCAAGATATGGTGGAAAAGCTTTTGGCTGAGTGTAGAGCGGCAAGACACGCAGAAGACGCAGATACGCAGCTCTCCGAAGCTAAGTGCCGGTCCCGGGCTTCTTTCGGCACAAACCGCTCTCAGGAGCTCCCTGCGCTCGCCACAATGCTCTGTGTGCGAAGAAGCCGCTTCTTCGCCTCCGGGAGAATCGGCGAGCGGCAGCTTCCCAAAGGCGAAGATGCAAGCTGCAGCACACAGGCACAGTGTGGGCAGCCTTCAGACTTAGAGAAAACAGTACTTTACCACTCTCCTGCCTTTTCCATGGTTATTCTATTGGAAAAGAACGAGTTTTGGACAACTACCTTTCATTCTTGCCAAACTCTTTGCAGACCCCCGTGCAAGCTTTAGAACAAGATTTTGGATGTTTTCTTTCCTGGCAGAGTTTCTCCTTGCAAGATATGGTGGAAAAGCTTTTTGCTGAGTGTAGAGCGGCAAGACACGCAGAAGACGCAGATACGCAGCTCTCCGAAGCTAAGTGCCGGTCCCGGGCTTCTTTCGGCACAAACCGCTCTCAGGAGCTCCCTGCGCTCGCCACAATGCTCTGTGTGCGAAGAAGCCGCTTCTTCGCCTGCGGGAGAATCGGCGAGCGGCAGCTTCCCAAAGGCGAAGATGCAAGCTGCAGCACACAGGCACAGTGTGGGCAGCCTTCAGACTTAGAGAAAACAGTACTTTACCACTCTCCTGCCTTTTCCATGGTTATTCTATTGGAAAAGAACGAGTTTTGGACAACTACCTTTCATTCTTGCCAAACTCTTTGCAGACCCCCGTGCAAGCTTTAGAACAAGATTTTGGATGTTTTCTTTCCTGGCAGAGTTTCTCCTTGCAAGATATGGTGGAAAAGCTTTTGGCTGAGTGTAGAGCGGCAAGACACGCAGAAGACGCAGATACGCAGCTCTCCGAAGCTAAGTGCCGGTCCCGGGCTTCTTTCGGCACAAACCGCTCTCAGGAGCTCCCTGCGCTCGCCACAATGCTCTGTGTGCGAAGAAGCCGCTTCTTCGCCTCCGGGAGAATCGGCGAGCGGCAGCTTCCCAAAGGCGAAGATGCAAGCTGCAGCACACAGGCACAGTGTGGGCAGCCTTCAGACTTAGAGAAAACAGTACTTTACCACTCTCCTGCCTTTTCCATGGTTATTCTATTGGAAAAGAACGAGTTTTGGACAACTACCTTTCATTCTTGCCAAACTCTTTGCAGACCTGCGTGCAAGCTTTAGAACAAGATTTTGGATGTTTTCTTTCCTGGCAGAGTTTCTCCTTGCAAGATATGGTGGAAAAGCTTTTTGCTGAGTGTAGAGCGGCAAGACACGCAGAAGACGCAGATACGCAGCTCTCCGAAGCTAAGTGCCGGTCCCGGGCTTCTTTCGGCACAAACCGCTCTCAGGAGCTCCCTGCGCTCGCCACAATGCTCTGTGTGCGAAGAAGCCGCTTCTTCGCCTCCGGGAGAATCGGCGAGCGGCAGCTTCCCAAAGGCGAAGATGCAAGCTGCAGCACACAGGCACAGTGTGGGCAGCCTTCAGACTTAGAGAAAACAGTACTTTACCAATCTCCTGCCTTTTCCATGGTTATTCTATTGGAAAAGAACGAGTTTTGGACAACTACCTTTCATTCTTGCCAAACTCTTTGCAGACCCCCGTGCAAGCTTTAGAACAAGATTTTGGATGTTTTCTTCCCTGGCAGAGTTTCTCCTTGCAAGATATGGTGAAAAAGCTTTTTGCTGAGTGTTGAGCGGCAAGACACGCAGAAGACACAGATACGCAGCTCTCCGAAGCTAAGTGCCGGTCCCGGGCTTCTTTCGGCACAAACCGCTCTCAGGAGCTCCCTGCGCTCGCCACAATGCTCTGTGTGTGAAGAAGCCGCTTCTTCGCCTCCGGGAGAATCGGCGAGCGGCAGCTTCCCAAAGGCGAAGATGCCAGCTGCAGCACACAGGCACAGTGTGGGCAGCCTTCAGACTTAGAGAAAACAGTACTTTACCACTCTCCTGCCTTATCCATGTTTATTCTATTGGAAAAGAACGAGTTTTGGACAACTACCTTTCATTCTTGCCAAACTCTTTGCAGACCCCCGTGCAAGCTTTAGAACAAGATTTTGGATGTTTTCTTTCCTGGCAGAGTTTCCCCTTGCAAGATATGGTGGAAAAGCTTTTGGCTGAGTGTAGAGCGGCAAGACACGCAGAAGACGCAGATACGCAGCTCTCCGAAGCTAAGTGCCGGTCCCGGGCTTCTTTCGGCACAAACCGCTCTCAGGAGCTCCCTGCGCTCGCCACAATGCTCTGTGTGCGAAGAAGCCGCTTCTTCGCCTCCGGGAGAATCGGCGAGCGGCAGCTTCCCAAAGGCGAAGATGCAAGCTGCAGCACACAGGCACAGTGTGGGCAGCCTTCAGACTTAGAGAAAACAGTACTTTACCACTCTCCTGCCTTTTCCATGGTTATTCTATTGGAAAAGAACGAGTTTTGGACAACTACCTTTCATTCTTGCCAAACTCTTTGCAGACCCCCGTGCAAGCTTTAGAACAAGATTTTGGATGTTTTCTTTCCTGGCAGAGTTTCTCCTTGCAAGATATGGTGGAAAAGCTTTTTGCTGAGTGTAGAGCGGCAAGACACGCAGAAGACGCAGATACGCAGCTCTCCGAAGCTAAGTGCCGGTCCCGGGCTTCTTTCGGCACAAACCGCTCTCAGGAGCTCCCTGCGCTCGCCACAATGCTCTGTGTGCGAAGAAGCCGCTTCTTCGCCTGCGGGAGAATCGGCGAGCGGCAGCTTCCCAAAGGCGAAGATGCAAGCTGCAGCACACAGGCACAGTGTGGGCAGCCTTCAGACTTAGAGAAAACAGTACTTTACCACTCTCCTGCCTTTTCCATGGTTATTCTATTGGAAAAGAACGAGTTTTGGACAACTACCTTTCATTCTTGCCAAACTCTTTGCAGACCCCCGTGCAAGCTTTAGAACAAGATTTTGGATGTTTTCTTTCCTGGCAGAGTTTCTCCTTGCAAGATATGGTGGAAAAGCTTTTGGCTGAGTGTAGAGCGGCAAGACACGCAGAAGACGCAGATACGCAGCTCTCCGAAGCTAAGTGCCGGTCCCGGGCTTCTTTCGGCACAAACCGCTCTCAGGAGCTCCCTGCGCTCGCCACAATGCTCTGTGTGCGAAGAAGCCGCTTCTTCGCCTCCGGGAGAATCGGCGAGCGGCAGCTTCCCAAAGGCGAAGATGCAAGCTGCAGCACACAGGCACAGTGTGGGCAGCCTTCAGACTTAGAGAAAACAGTACTTTACCACTCTCCTGCCTTTTCCATGGTTATTCTATTGGAAAAGAACGAGTTTTGGACAACTACCTTTCATTCTTGCCAAACTCTTTGCAGACCTGCGTGCAAGCTTTAGAACAAGATTTTGGATGTTTTCTTTCCTGGCAGAGTTTCTCCTTGCAAGATATGGTGGAAAAGCTTTTTGCTGAGTGTAGAGCGGCAAGACACGCAGAAGACGCAGATACGCAGCTCTCCGAAGCTAAGTGCCGGTCCCGGGCTTCTTTCGGCACAAACCGCTCTCAGGAGCTCCCTGCGCTCGCCACAATGCTCTGTGTGCGAAGAAGCCGCTTCTTCGCCTCCGGGAGAATCGGCGAGCGGCAGCTTCCCAAAGGCGAAGATGCAAGCTGCAGCACACAGGCACAGTGTGGGCAGCCTTCAGACTTAGAGAAAACAGTACTTTACCACTCTCCTGCCTTTTCCATGGTTATTCTATTGGAAAAGAACGAGTTTTGGACAACTACCTTTCATTCTTGCCAAACTCTTTGCAGACCCCCGTGCAAGCTTTAGAACAAGATTTTGGATGTTTTCTTCCCTGGCAGAGTTTCTCCTTGCAAGATATGGTGAAAAAGCTTTTTGCTGAGTGTTGAGCGGCAAGACACGCAGAAGACACAGATACGCAGCTCTCCGAAGCTAAGTGCCGGTCCCGGGCTTCTTTCGGCACAAACCGCTCTCAGGAGCTCCCTGCGCTCGCCACAATGCTCTGTGTGTGAAGAAGCCGCTTCTTCGCCTCCGGGAGAATCGGCGAGCGGCAGCTTGCCAAAGGCGAAGATGCCAGCTGCAGCACACAGGCACAGTGTGGGCAGCCTTCAGACTTAGAGAAAACAGTACTTTACCACTCTCCTGCCTTATCCATGTTTATTCTATTGGAAAAGAACGAGTTTTGGACAACTACCTTTCATTCTTGCCAAACTCTTTGCAGACCCCCGTGCAAGCTTTAGAACAAGATTTTGGATGTTTTCTTTCCTGGCAGAGTTTCTCCTTGCAAGATATGGTGGAAAAGCTTTTGGCTGAGTGTAGAGCGGCAAGACACGCAGAAGACGCAGATACGCAGCTCTCCGAAGCTAAGTGCCGGTCCCGGGCTTCTTTCGGCACAAACCGCTCTCAGGAGCTCCCTGCGCTCGCCACAATGCTCTGTGTGCGAAGAAGCCGCTTCTTCGCCTCCGGGAGAATCGGCGAGCGGCAGCTTCCCAAAGGCGAAGATGCAAGCTGCAGCACACAGGCACAGTGTGGGCAGCCTTCAGACTTAGAGAAAACAGTACTTTACCACTCTCCTGCCTTTTCCATGGTTATTCTATTGGAAAAGAACGAGTTTTGGACAACTACCTTTCATTCTTGCCAAACTCTTTGCAGACCCCCGTGCAAGCTTTAGAACAAGATTTTGGATGTTTTCTTTCCTGGCAGAGTTTCTCCTTGCAAGATATGGTGGAAAAGCTTTTTGCTGAGTGTAGAGCGGCAAGACACGCAGAAGACGCAGATACGCAGCTCTCCGAAGCTAAGTGCCGGTCCCGGGCTTCTTTCGGCACAAACCGCTCTCAGGAGCTCCCTGCGCTCGCCACAATGCTCTGTGTGCGAAGAAGCCGCTTCTTCGCCTCCGGGAGAATCGGCGAGCGGCAGCTTGCCAAAGGCGAAGATGCAAGCTGCAGCACACAGGCACAGTGTGGGCAGCCTTCAGACTTAGAGAAAACAGTACTTTACCACTCTCCTGCCTTTTCCATGGTTATTCTATTGGAAAAGAACGAGTTTTGGACAACTACCTTTCATTCTTGCCAAACTCTTTGCAGACCCCCGTGCAAGCTTTAGAACAAGATTTTGGATGTTTTCTTCCCTGGCAGAGTTTCTCCTTGCAAGATATGGTGAAAAAGCTTTTTGCTGAGTGTTGAGCGGCAAGACACGCAGAAGACACAGATACGCAGCTCTCCGAAGCTAAGTGCCGGTCCCGGGCTTCTTTCGGCACAAACCGCTCTCAGGAGCTCCCTGCGCTCGCCACAATGCTCTGTGTGTGAAGAAGCCGCTTCTTCGCCTCCGGGAGAATCGGCGAGCGGCAGCTTGCCAAAGGCGAAGATGCCAGCTGCAGCACACAGGCACAGTGTGGGCAGCCTTCAGACTTAGAGAAAACAGTACTTTACCACTCTCCTGCCTTATCCATGTTTATTCTATTGGAAAAGAACGAGTTTTGGACAACTACCTTTCATTCTTGCCAAACTCTTTGCAGACCCCCGTGCAAGCTTTAGAACAAGATTTTGGATGTTTTCTTTCCTGGCAGAGTTTCTCCTTGCAAGATATGGTGGAAAAGCTTTTTGCTGAGTGTAGAGCGGCAAGACACGCAGAAGACGCAGATACGCAGCTCTCCGAAGCTAAGTGCCGGTCCCGGGCTTCTTTCGGCACAAACCGCTCTCAGGAGCTCCCTGCGCTCGCCACAATGCTCTGTGTGCGAAGAAGCCGCTTCTTCGCCTCCGGGAGAATCGGCGAGCGGCAGCTTCCCAAAGGCGAAGATGCAAGCTGCAGCACGCAGGCACAGTGTGGGCAGCCTTCAGACTTAGAGAAAACAGTACTTTACCACTCTCCTGCCTTTTCCATGGTTATTCTATTGGAAAAGAACGAGTTTTGGACAACTACCTTTCATTCTTGCCAAACTCTTTGCAGACCCCCGTGCAAGCTTTAGAACAAGATTTTGGATGTTTTCTTTCCTGGCAGAGTTTCTCCTTGCAAGATATGGTGGAAAAGCTTTTGGCTGAGTGTAGAGCGGCAAGACACGCAGAAGACGCAGATACGCAGCTCTCCGAAGCTAAGTGCCGGTCCCGGGCTTCTTTCGGCATAAACCGCTCTCAGGAGCTCCCTGCGCTCGCCACAATGCTCTGTGTGCGAAGAAGCCGCTTCTTCGCCTCCGGGAGAATCGGCGAGCGGCAGCTTCCCAAAGGCGAAGATGCAAGCTGCAGCACACAGGCACAGTGTGGGCAGCCTTCAGACTTAGAGAAAACAGTACTTTACCACTCTCCTGCCTTATCCATGGTTATTCTATTGGAAAAGAACGAGTTTTGGACAACTACCTTTCATTCTTGCCAAACTCTTTGCAGACCCCCGTGCAAGCTTTAGAACAAGATTTTGGATGTTTTCTTTCCTGGCAGAGTTTCTCCTTGCAAGATATGGTGGAAAAGCTTTTGGCTGAGTGTAGAGCGGCAAGACACGCAGAAGACGCAGATACGCAGCTCTCCGAAGCTAAGTGCCGGTCCCGGGCTTCTTTCGGCATAAACCGCTCTCAGGAGCTCCCTGCGCTCGCCACAATGCTCTGTGTGCGAAGAAGCCGCTTCTTCGCCTCCGGGAGAATCGGCAAGCGGCAGCTTCCCAAAGGCGAAGATGCAAGCTGCAGCACACAGGCACAGTGTGGGCAGCCTTCAGACTTAGAGAAAACAGTACTTTAGCACTCTCCTGCCTTATCCATGGTTATTCTATTGGAAAAGAACGAGTTTTGGACAACTACCTTTCATTCTTGCCAAACTCTTTGCAGACCCCCGTGCAAGCTTTAGAACAAGATTTTGGATGTTTTCTTCCCTGGCAGAGTTTCTCCTTGCAAGATATGGTGAAAAAGCTTTTTGCTTAGTGTTGATCGGCAAGACACGCAGAAGACACAGATACGCAGCTCTCCGAAGCTAAGTGCCGGTCCCGGGCTTCTTTCGGCACAAACCGCTCTCAGGAGCTCCCTGCGCTCGCCACAATGCTCTGTGTGTGAAGAAGCCGCTTCTTCGCCTCCGGGAGAATCGGCGAGCGGCAGCTTGCCAAAGGCGAAGATGCCAGCTGCAGCACACAGGCACAGTGTGGGCAGCCTTCAGACTTAGAGAAAACAGTACTTTACCACTCTCCTGCCTTTTCCATGGTTATTCTATTGGAAAAGAACGAGTTTTGGACAACTACCTTTCATTCTTGCCAAACTCTTTGCAGACCCCCGTGCAAGCTTTAGAACAAGATTTTGGATGTTTTCTTTCCTGGCAGAGTTTCTCCTTGCAAGATATGGTGGAAAAGCTTTTGGCTGAGTGTAGAGCGGCAAGACACGCAGAAGACGCAGATACGCAGCTCTCCGAAGCTAAGTGCCGGTCCCGGGCTTCTTTCGGCACAAACCGCTCTCAGGAGCTCCCTGCGCTCGCCACAATGCTCTGTGTGCGAAGAAGCCGCTTCTTCGCCTCCGGGAGAATCGGCGAGCGGCAGCTTGCCAAAGGCGAAGATGCAAGCTGCAGCACACAGGCACAGTGTGGGCAGCATTCAGACTTAGAGAAAACAGTACTTTACCACTCTCCTGCCTTATCCATGGTTATTCTATTGGAAAAGAACGAGTTTTGGACAACTACCTTTCATTCTTGCCAAACTCTTTGCAGACCCCCGTGCAAGCTTTAGAACAAGATTTTGGATGTTTTCTTTCCTGGCAGAGTTTCTCCTTGCAAGATATGGTGGAAAAGCTTTTGGCTGAGTGTAGAGCGGCAAGACACGCAGAAGACGCAGATACGCAGCTCTCCGAAGCTAAGTGCCGGTCCCGGGCTTCTTTCGGCACAAACCGCTCTCAGGAGCTCCCTGCGCTCGCCACAATGCTCTGTGTGCGAAGAAGCCGCTTCTTCGCCTCCGGGAGAATCGGCGAGCGGCAGCTTCCCAAAGGCGAAGATGCAAGCTGCAGCACACAGGCACAGTGTGGGCAGCCTTCAGACTTAGAGAAAACAGTACTTTACCACTCTCCTGCCTTTTCCATGGTTATTCTATTGGAAAAGAACGAGTTTTGGACAACTACCTTTCATTCTTGCCAAACTCTTTGCAGACCCCCGTGCAAGCTTTAGAACAAGATTTTGGATGTTTTCTTTCCTGGCAGAGTTTCTCCTTGCAAGATATGGTGGAAAAGCTTTTGGCTGAGTGTAGAGCGGCAAGACACGCAGAAGACGCAGATACGCAGCTCTCCGAAGCTAAGTGCCGGTCCCGGGCTTCTTTCGGCACAAACCGCTCTCAGGAGCTCCCTGCGCTCGCCACAATGCTCTGTGTGCGAAGAAGCCGCTTCTTCGCCTGCGGGAGAATCGGCGAGCGGCAGCTTCCCAAAGGCGAAGATGCAAGCTGCAGCACACAGGCACAGTGTGGGCAGCCTTCAGACTTAGAGAAAACAGTACTTTACCACTCTCCTGCCTTTTCCATGGTTATTCTATTGGAAAAGAACGAGTTTTGGACAACTACCTTTCATTCTTGCCAAACTCTTTGCAGACCCCCGTGCAAGCTTTAGAACAAGATTTTGGATGTTTTCTTTCCTGGCAGAGTTTCTCCTTGCAAGATATGGTGGAAAAGCTTTTGGCTGAGTGTAGAGCGGCAAGACACGCAGAAGACGCAGATACGCAGCTCTCCGAAGCTAAGTGCCGGTCCCGGGCTTCTTTCGGCACAAACCGCTCTCAGGAGCTCCCTGCGCTCGCCACAATGCTCTGTGTGCGAAGAAGCCGCTTCTTCGCCTCCGGGAGAATCGGCGAGCGGCAGCTTCCCAAAGGCGAAGATGCAAGCTGCAGCACGCAGGCACAGTGTGGGCAGCATTCAGACTTAGAGAAAACAGTACTTTACCACTCTCCTGCCTTTTCCATGGTTATTCTATTGGAAAAGAACGAGTTTTGGACAACTACCTTTCATTCTTGCCAAACTCTTTGCAGACCTCCGTGCAAGCTTTAGAACAAGATTTTGGATGTTTTCTTTCCTGGCAGAGTTTCTCCTTGCAAGATATGGTGGAAAAGCTTTTTGCTGAGTGTAGAGCGGCAAGACACGCAGAAGACGCAGATACGCAGCTCTCCGAAGCTAAGTGCCGGTCCCGGGCTTCTTTCGGCACAAACCGCTCTCAGGAGCTCCCTGCGCTCGCCACAATGCTCTGTGTGCGAAGAAGCCGCTTCTTCGCCTGCGGGAGAATCGGCGAGCGGCAGCTTCCCAAAGGCGAAGATGCAAGCTGCAGCACACAGGCACAGTGTGGGCAGCCTTCAGACTTAGAGAAAACAGTACTTTACCACTCTCCTGCCTTTTCCATGGTTATTCTATTGGAAAAGAACGAGTTTTGGACAACTACCTTTCATTCTTGCCAAACTCTTTGCAGACCCCCGTGCAAGCTTTAGAACAAGATTTTGGATGTTTTCTTTCCTGGCAGAGTTTCTCCTTGCAAGATATGGTGGAAAAGCTTTTTGCTGAGTGTAGAGCGGCAAGACACGCAGAAGACGCAGATACGCAGCTCTCCGAAGCTAAGTGCCGGTCCCGGGCTTCTTTCGGCACAAACCGCTCTCAGGAGCTCCCTGCGCTCGCCACAATGCTCTGTGTGCGAAGAAGCCGCTTCTTCGCCTGCGGGAGAATCGGCGAGCGGCAGCTTCCCAAAGGCGAAGATGCAAGCTGCAGCACACAGGCACAGTGTGGGCAGCCTTCAGACTTAGAGAAAACAGTACTTTACCACTCTCCTGCCTTTTCCATGGTTATTCTATTGGAAAAGAACGAGTTTTGGACAACTACCTTTCATTCTTGCCAAACTCTTTGCAGACCCCCGTGCAAGCTTTAGAACAAGATTTTGGATGTTTTCTTTCCTGGCAGAGTTTCTCCTTGCAAGATATGGTGGAAAAGCTTTTGGCTGAGTGTAGAGCGGCAAGACACGCAGAAGACGCAGATACGCAGCTCTCCGAAGCTAAGTGCCGGTCCCGGGCTTCTTTCGGCACAAACCGCTCTCAGGAGCTCCCTGCGCTCGCCACAATGCTCTGTGTGCGAAGAAGCCGCTTCTTCGCCTCCGGGAGAATCGGCGAGCGGCAGCTTCCCAAAGGCGAAGATGCAAGCTGCAGCACACAGGCACAGTGTGGGCAGCCTTCAGACTTAGAAAAAACAGTACTTTACCACTCTCCTGCCTTTTCCATGGTTATTCTATTGGAAAAGAACGAGTTTTGGACAACTACCTTTCATTCTTGCCAAACTCTTTGCAGACCCCCGTGCAAGCTTTAGAACAAGATTTTGGATGTTTTCTTTCCTGGCAGAGTTTCTCCTTGCAAGATATGGTGGAAAAGCTTTTTGCTGAGTGTAGAGCGGCAAGACACGCAGAAGACGCGGATACGCAGCTCTCCGAAGCTAAGTGCCGGTCCCGGGCTTCTTTCGGCACAAACCGCTCTCAGGAGCTCCCTGCGCTCGCCACAATGCTCTGTGTGCGAAGAAGCCGCTTCTTCGCCTGCGGGAGAATCGGCGAGCGGCAGCTTCCCAAAGGCGAAGATGCAAGCTGCAGCACGCAGGCACAGTGTGGGCAGCCTTCAGACTTAGAGAAAACAGTACTTTACCACTCTCCTGCCTTTTCCATGGTTATTCTATTGGAAAAGAACGAGTTTTGGACAACTACCTTTCATTCTTGCCAAACTCTTTGCAGACCCCCGTGCAAGCTTTAGAACAAGATTTTGGATGTTTTCTTTCCTGGCAGAGTTTCTCCTTGCAAGATATGGTGGAAAAGCTTTTTGCTGAGTGTAGAGCGGCAAGACACGCAGAAGACGCGGATACGCAGCTCTCCGAAGCTAAGTGCCGGTCCCGGGCTCCTTTCGGCACAAACCGCTCTCAGGAGCTCCCTGCGCTCGCCACAATGCTCTGTGTGCGAAGAAGCCGCTTCTTCGCCTCCGGGAGAATCGGCGAGCGGCAGCTTCCCAAAGGCGAAGATGCAAGCTGCAGCACGCAGGCACAGTGTGGGCAGCCTTCAGACTTAGAGAAAACAGTACTTTACCACTCTCCTGCCTTTTCCATGGTTATTCTATTGGAAAAGAACGAGTTTTGGACAACTACCTTTCATTCTTGCCAAACTCTTTGCAGACCCCCGTGCAAGCTTTAGAACAAGATTTTGGATGTTTTCTTTCCTGGCAGAGTTTCTCCTTGCAAGATATGGTGGAAAAGCTTTTGGCTGAGTGTAGAGCGGCAAGACACGCAGAAGACGCAGATACGCAGCTCTCCGAAGCTAAGTGCCGGTCCCGGGCTTCTTTCGGCACAAACCGCTCTCAGGAGCTCCCTGCGCTCGCCACAATGCTCTGTGTGCGAAGAAGCCGCTTCTTCGCCTGCGGGAGAATCGGCGAGCGGCAGCTTCCCAAAGGCGAAGATGCAAGCTGCAGCACGCAGGCACAGTGTGGGCAGCCTTCAGACTTAGAGAAAACAGTACTTTACCACTCTCCTGCCTTATCCATGGTTATTCTATTGGAAAAGAACGAGTTTTGGACAACTACCTTTCATTCTTGCCAAACTCTTTGCAGACCCCCGTGCAAGCTTTAGAACAAGATTTTGGATGTTTTCTTTCCTGGCAGAGTTTCTCCTTGCAAGATATGGTGGAAAAGCTTTTGGCTGAGTGTAGAGCGGCAAGACACGCAGAAGACGCAGATACGCAGCTCTCCGAAGCTAAGTGCCGGTCCCGGGCTTCTTTCGGCACAAACCGCTCTCAGGAGCTCCCTGCGCTCGCCACAATGCTCTGTGTGCGAAGAAGCCGCTTCTTCGCCTCCGGGAGAATCGGCGAGCGGCAGCTTCCCAAAGGCGAAGATGCAAGCTGCAGCACGCAGGCACAGTGTGGGCAGCATTCAGACTTAGAGAAAACAGTACTTTACCACTCTCCTGCCTTTTCCATGGTTATTCTATTGGAAAAGAACGAGTTTTGGACAACTACCTTTCATTCTTGCCAAACTCTTTGCAGACCCCCGTGCAAGCTTTAGAACAAGATTTTGGATGTTTTCTTTCCTGGCAGAGTTTCTCCTTGCAAGATATGGTGGAAAAGCTTTTGGCTGAGTGTAGAGCGGCAAGACACGCAGAAGACGCAGATACGCAGCTCTCCGAAGCTAAGTGCCGGTCCCGGGCTTCTTTCGGCACAAACCGCTCTCAGGAGCTCCCTGCGCTCGCCACAATGCTCTGTGTGCGAAGAAGCCGCTTCTTCGCCTCCGGGAGAATCGGCGAGCGGCAGCTTCCCAAAGGCGAAGATGCAAGCTGCAGCACACAGGCACAGTGTGGGCAGCCTTCAGACTTAGAAAAAACAGTACTTTACCACTCTCCTGCCTTTTCCATGGTTATTCTATTGGAAAAGAACGAGTTTTGGACAACTACCTTTCATTCTTGCCAAACTCTTTGCAGACCCCCGTGCAAGCTTTAGAACAAGATTTTGGATGTTTTCTTTCCTGGCAGAGTTTCTCCTTGCAAGATATGGTGGAAAAGCTTTTTGCTGAGTGTAGAGCGGCAAGACACGCAGAAGACGCGGATACGCAGCTCTCCGAAGCTAAGTGCCGGTCCCGGGCTTCTTTCGGCACAAACCGCTCTCAGGAGCTCCCCGCGCTCGCCACAATGCTCTGTGTGCGAAGAAGCCGCTTCTTCGCCTCCGGGAGAATCGGCGAGCGGCAGCTTCCCAAAGGCGAAGATGCAAGCTGCAGCACACAGGCACAGTGTGGGCAGCCTTCAGACTTAGAGAAAACAGTACTTTACCACTCTCCTGCCTTTTCCATGGTTATTCTATTGGAAAAGAACGAGTTTTGGACAACTACCTTTCATTCTTGCCAAACTCTTTGCAGACCCCCGTGCAAGCTTTAGAACAAGTTTTTGGATGTTTTCTTTCCTGGCAGAGTTTCTCCTTGCAAGATATGGTGGAAAAGCTTTTTGCTGAGTGTAGAGCGGCAAGACACGCAGAAGACGCGGATACGCAGCTCTCCGAAGCTAAGTGCCGGTCCCGGGCTCCTTTCGGCACAAACCGCTCTCAGGAGCTCCCTGCGCTCGCCACAATGCTCTGTGTGCGAAGAAGCCGCTTCTTCGCCTCCGGGAGAATCGGCGAGCGGCAGCTTCCCAAAGGCGAAGATGCAAGCTGCAGCACGCAGGCACAGTGTGGGCAGCCTTCAGACTTAGAGAAAACAGTACTTTACCACTCTCCTGCCTTTTCCATGGTTATTCTATTGGAAAAGAACGAGTTTTGGACAACTACCTTTCATTCTTGCCAAACTCTTTGCAGACCCCCGTGCAAGCTTTAGAACAAGATTTTGGATGTTTTCTTTCCTGGCAGAGTTTCTCCTTGCAAGATATGGTGGAAAAGCTTTTGGCTGAGTGTAGAGCGGCAAGACACGCAGAAGACGCAGATACGCAGCTCTCCGAAGCTAAGTGCCGGTCCCGGGCTTCTTTCGGCACAAACCGCTCTCAGGAGCTCCCTGCGCTCGCCACAATGCTCTGTGTGCGAAGAAGCCGCTTCTTCGCCTCCGGGAGAATCGGCGAGCGGCAGCTTCCCAAAGGCGAAGATGCAAGCTGCAGCACGCAGGCACAGTGTGGGCAGCCTTCAGACTTAGAGAAAACAGTACTTTACCACTCTCCTGCCTTTTCCATGGTTATTCTATTGGAAAAGAACGAGTTTTGGACAACTACCTTTCATTCTTGCCAAACTCTTTGCAGACCCCCGTGCAAGCTTTAGAACAAGATTTTGGATGTTTTCTTTCCTGGCAGAGTTTCTCCTTGCAAGATATGGTGGAAAAGCTTTTGGCTGAGTGTAGAGCGGCAAGACACGCAGAAGACGCAGATACGCAGCTCTCCGAAGCTAAGTGCCGGTCCCGGGCTTCTTTCGGCACAAACCGCTCTCAGGAGCTCCCTGCGCTCGCCACAATGCTCTGTGTGCGAAGAAGCCGCTTCTTCGCCTCCGGGAGAATCGGCGAGCGGCAGCTTCCCAAAGGCGAAGATGCAAGCTGCAGCACACAGGCACAGTGTGGGCAGCATTCAGACTTAGAGAAAACAGTACTTTACCACTCTCCTGCCTTATCCATGGTTATTCTATTGGAAAAGAAGGAGTTTTGGACAACTACCTTTCATTCTTGCCAAACTCTTTGCAGACCCCCGTGCAAGCTTTAGAACAAGATTTTGGATGTTTTCTTTCCTGGCAGAGTTTCTCCTTGCAAGATATGGTGGAAAAGCTTTTTGCTGAGTGTAGAGCGGCAAGACACGCAGAAGACGCAGATACGCAGCTCTCCGAAGCTAAGTGCCGGTCCCGGGCTTCTTTCGGCACAAACCGCTCTCAGGAGCTCCCTGCGCTCGCCACAATGCTCTGTGTGCGAAGAAGCCGCTTCTTCGCCTCCGGGAGAATCGGCGAGCGGCAGCTTGCCAAAGGCGAAGATGCAAGCTGCAGCACACAGGCACAGTGTGGGCAGCCTTCAGACTTAGAGAAAACAGTACTTTACCACTCTCCTGCCTTTTCCATGGTTATTCTATTGGAAAAGAACGAGTTTTGGACAACTACCTTTCATTCTTGCCAAACTCTTTGCAGACCCCCGTGCAAGCTTTAGAACAAGATTTTGGATGTTTTCTTCCCTGGCAGAGTTTCTCCTTGCAAGATATGGTGGAAAAGCTTTTGGCTGAGTGTAGAGCGGCAAGACACGCAGAAGACGCAGATACGCAGCTCTCCGAAGCTAAGTGCCGGTCCCGGGCTTCTTTCGGCACAAACCGCTCTCAGGAGCTCCCTGCGCTCGCCACAATGCTCTGTGTGCGAAGAAGCCGCTTCTTCGCCTCCGGGAGAATCGGCGAGCGGCAGCTTCCCAAAGGCGAAGATGCAAGCTGCAGCACGCAGGCACAGTGTGGGCAGCCTTCAGACTTAGAGAAAACAGTACTTTACCACTCTCCTGCCTTTTCCATGGTTATTCTATTGGAAAAGAACGAGTTTTGGACAACTACCTTTCATTCTTGCCAAACTCTTTGCAGACCCCCGTGCAAGCTTTAGAACAAGATTTTGGATGTTTTCTTTCCTGGCAGAGTTTCTCCTTGCAAGATATGGTGGAAAAGCTTTTTGCTGAGTGTAGAGCGGCAAGACACGCAGAAGACGCAGATACGCAGCTCTCCGAAGCTAAGTGCCGGTCCCGGGCTTCTTTCGGCACAAAACGCTCTCAGGAGCTCCCTGCGCTCGCCACAATGCTCTGTGTGCGAAGAAGCCGCTTCTTCGCCTCCGGGAGAATCGGCGAGCGGCAGCTTCCCAAAGGCGAAGATGCAAGCTGCGGCACACAGGCACAGTGTGGGCAGCCTTCAGACTTAGAGAAAACAGTACTTTACCACTCTCCTGCCTTTTCCATGGTTATTCTATTGGAAAAGAACGAGTTTTGGACAACTACCTTTCATTCTTGCCAAACTCTTTGCAGACCCCCGTGCAAGCTTTAGAACAAGATTTTGGATGTTTTCTTTCCTGGCAGAGTTTCTCCTTGCAAGATATGGTGGAAAAGCTTTTTGCTGAGTGTAGAGCGGCAAGACACGCAGAAGACGCAGATACGCAGCTCTCCGAAGCTAAGTGCCGGTCCCGGGCTTCTTTCGGCACAAACCGCTCTCAGGAGCTCCCTGCGCTCGCCACAATGCTCTGTGTGCGAAGAAGCCGCTTCTTCGCCTGCGGGAGAATCGGCGAGCGGCAGCTTCCCAAAGGCGAAGATGCAAGCTGCGGCACACAGGCACAGTGTGGGCAGCCTTCAGACTTAGAGAAAACAGTACTTTACCACTCTCCTGCCTTTTCCATGGTTATTCTATTGGAAAAGAACGAGTTTTGGACAACTACCTTTCATTCTTGCCAAACTCTTTGCAGACCCCCGTGCAAGCTTTAGAACAAGATTTTGGATGTTTTCTTTCCTGGCAGAGTTTCTCCTTGCAAGATATGGTGGAAAAGCTTTTGGCTGAGTGTAGAGCGGCAAGACACGCAGAAGACGCAGATACGCAGCTCTCCGAAGCTAAGTGCCGGTCCCGGGCTTCTTTCGGCACAAACCGCTCTCAGGAGCTCCCTGCGCTCGCCACAATGCTCTGTGTGCGAAGAAGCCGCTTCTTCGCCTCCGGGAGAATCGGCGAGCGGCAGCTTCCCAAAGGCGAAGATGCAAGCTGCAGCACGCAGGCACAGTGTGGGCAGCCTTCAGACTTAGAGAAAACAGTACTTTACCACTCTCCTGCCTTTTCCATGGTTATTCTATTGGAAAAGAACGAGTTTTGGACAACTACCTTTCATTCTTGCCAAACTCTTTGCAGACCCCCGTGCAAGCTTTAGAACAAGATTTTGGATGTTTTCTTTCCTGGCAGAGTTTCTCCTTGCAAGATATGGTGGAAAAGCTTTTGGCTGAGTGTAGAGCGGCAAGACACGCAGAAGACGCAGATACGCAGCTCTCCGAAGCTAAGTGCCGGTCCCGGGCTTCTTTCGGCACAAACCGCTCTCAGGAGCTCCCTGCGCTCGCCACAATGCTCTGTGTGCGAAGAAGCCGCTTCTTCGCCTCCGGGAGAATCGGCGAGCGGCAGCTTCCCAAAGGCGAAGATGCAAGCTGCAGCACACAGGCACAGTGTGGGCAGCATTCAGACTTAGAGAAAACAGTACTTTACCACTCTCCTGCCTTATCCATGGTTATTCTATTGGAAAAGAAGGAGTTTTGGACAACTACCTTTCATTCTTGCCAAACTCTTTGCAGACCCCCGTGCAAGCTTTAGAACAAGATTTTGGATGTTTTCTTTCCTGGCAGAGTTTCTCCTTGCAAGATATGGTGGAAAAGCTTTTTGCTGAGTGTAGAGCGGCAAGACACGCAGAAGACGCAGATACGCAGCTCTCCGAAGCTAAGTGCCGGTCCCGGGCTTCTTTCGGCACAAACCGCTCTCAGGAGCTCCCTGCGCTCGCCACAATGCTCTGTGTGCGAAGAAGCCGCTTCTTCGCCTCCGGGAGAATCGGCGAGCGGCAGCTTGCCAAAGGCGAAGATGCAAGCTGCAGCACACAGGCACAGTGTGGGCAGCCTTCAGACTTAGAGAAAACAGTACTTTACCACTCTCCTGCCTTTTCCATGGTTATTCTATTGGAAAAGAACGAGTTTTGGACAACTACCTTTCATTCTTGCCAAACTCGTTGCAGACCCCCGTGCAAGCTTTAGAACAAGATTTTGGATGTTTTCTTCCCTGGCAGAGTTTCTCCTTGCAAGATATGGTGGAAAAGCTTTTGGCTGAGTGTAGAGCGGCAAGACACGCAGAAGACGCAGATACGCAGCTCTCCGAAGCTAAGTGCCGGTCCCGGGCTTCTTTCGGCACAAACCGCTCTCAGGAGCTCCCTGCGCTCGCCACAATGCTCTGTGTGCGAAGAAGCCGCTTCTTCGCCTCCGGGAGAATCGGCGAGCGGCAGCTTCCCAAAGGCGAAGATGCAAGCTGCAGCACGCAGGCACAGTGTGGGCAGCCTTCAGACTTAGAGAAAACAGTACTTTACCACTCTCCTGCCTTTTCCATGGTTATTCTATTGGAAAAGAACGAGTTTTGGACAACTACCTTTCATTCTTGCCAAACTCTTTGCAGACCCCCGTGCAAGCTTTAGAACAAGATTTTGGATGTTTTCTTTCCTGGCAGAGTTTCTCCTTGCAAGATATGGTGGAAAAGCTTTTTGCTGAGTGTAGAGCGGCAAGACACGCAGAAGACGCAGATACGCAGCTCTCCGAAGCTAAGTGCCGGTCCCGGGCTTCTTTCGGCACAAAACGCTCTCAGGAGCTCCCTGCGCTCGCCACAATGCTCTGTGTGCGAAGAAGCCGCTTCTTCGCCTCCGGGAGAATCGGCGAGCGGCAGCTTCCCAAAGGCGAAGATGCAAGCTGCGGCACACAGGCACAGTGTGGGCAGCCTTCAGACTTAGAGAAAACAGTACTTTACCACTCTCCTGCCTTTTCCATGGTTATTCTATTGGAAAAGAACGAGTTTTGGACAACTACCTTTCATTCTTGCCAAACTCTTTGCAGACCCCCGTGCAAGCTTTAGAACAAGATTTTGGATGTTTTCTTTCCTGGCAGAGTTTCTCCTTGCAAGATATGGTGGAAAAGCTTTTTGCTGAGTGTAGAGCGGCAAGACACGCAGAAGACGCAGATACGCAGCTCTCCGAAGCTAAGTGCCGGTCCCGGGCTTCTTTCGGCACAAACCGCTCTCAGGAGCTCCCTGCGCTCGCCACAATGCTCTGTGTGCGAAGAAGCCGCTTCTTCGCCTGCGGGAGAATCGGCGAGCGGCAGCTTCCCAAAGGCGAAGATGCAAGCTGCGGCACACAGGCACAGTGTGGGCAGCCTTCAGACTTAGAGAAAACAGTACTTTACCACTCTCCTGCCTTTTCCATGGTTATTCTATTGGAAAAGAACGAGTTTTGGACAACTACCTTTCATTCTTGCCAAACTCTTTGCAGACCCCCGTGCAAGCTTTAGAACAAGTTTTTGGATGTTTTCTTTCCTGGCAGAGTTTCTCCTTGCAAGATATGGTGGAAAAGCTTTTTGCTGAGTGTAGAGCGGCAAGACACGCAGAAGACGCGGATACGCAGCTCTCCGAAGCTAAGTGCCGGTCCCGGGCTCCTTTCGGCACAAACCGCTCTCAGGAGCTCCCTGCGCTCGCCACAATGCTCTGTGTGCGAAGAAGCCGCTTCTTCGCCTCCGGGAGAATCGGCGAGCGGCAGCTTCCCAAAGGCGAAGATGCAAGCTGCAGCACGCAGGCACAGTGTGGGCAGCCTTCAGACTTAGAGAAAACAGTACTTTACCACTCTCCTGCCTTTTCCATGGTTATTCTATTGGAAAAGAACGAGTTTTGGACAACTACCTTTCATTCTTGCCAAACTCTTTGCAGACCCCCGTGCAAGCTTTAGAACAAGATTTTGGATGTTTTCTTTCCTGGCAGAGTTTCTCCTTGCAAGATATGGTGGAAAAGCTTTTGGCTGAGTGTAGAGCGGCAAGACACGCAGAAGACGCAGATACGCAGCTCTCCGAAGCTAAGTGCCGGTCCCGGGCTTCTTTCGGCACAAACCGCTCTCAGGAGCTCCCTGCGCTCGCCACAATGCTCTGTGTGCGAAGAAGCCGCTTCTTCGCCTCCGGGAGAATCGGCGAGCGGCAGCTTCCCAAAGGCGAAGATGCAAGCTGCAGCACGCAGGCACAGTGTGGGCAGCCTTCAGACTTAGAGAAAACAGTACTTTACCACTCTCCTGCCTTTTCCATGGTTATTCTATTGGAAAAGAACGAGTTTTGGACAACTACCTTTCATTCTTGCCAAACTCTTTGCAGACCCCCGTGCAAGCTTTAGAACAAGATTTTGGATGTTTTCTTTCCTGGCAGAGTTTCTCCTTGCAAGATATGGTGGAAAAGCTTTTGGCTGAGTGTAGAGCGGCAAGACACGCAGAAGACGCAGATACGCAGCTCTCCGAAGCTAAGTGCCGGTCCCGGGCTTCTTTCGGCACAAACCGCTCTCAGGAGCTCCCTGCGCTCGCCACAATGCTCTGTGTGCGAAGAAGCCGCTTCTTCGCCTCCGGGAGAATCGGCGAGCGGCAGCTTCCCAAAGGCGAAGATGCAAGCTGCAGCACACAGGCACAGTGTGGGCAGCATTCAGACTTAGAGAAAACAGTACTTTACCACTCTCCTGCCTTATCCATGGTTATTCTATTGGAAAAGAAGGAGTTTTGGACAACTACCTTTCATTCTTGCCAAACTCTTTGCAGACCCCCGTGCAAGCTTTAGAACAAGATTTTGGATGTTTTCTTCCCTGGCAGAGTTTCTCCTTGCAAGATATGGTGGAAAAGCTTTTGGCTGAGTGTAGAGCGGCAAGACACGCAGAAGACGCAGATACGCAGCTCTCCGAAGCTAAGTGCCGGTCCCGGGCTTCTTTCGGCACAAACCGCTCTCAGGAGCTCCCTGCGCTCGCCACAATGCTCTGTGTGCGAAGAAGCCGCTTCTTCGCCTCCGGGAGAATCGGCGAGCGGCAGCTTCCCAAAGGCGAAGATGCAAGCTGCAGCACGCAGGCACAGTGTGGGCAGCCTTCAGACTTAGAGAAAACAGTACTTTACCACTCTCCTGCCTTTTCCATGGTTATTCTATTGGAAAAGAACGAGTTTTGGACAACTACCTTTCATTCTTGCCAAACTCTTTGCAGACCCCCGTGCAAGCTTTAGAACAAGATTTTGGATGTTTTCTTTCCTGGCAGAGTTTCTCCTTGCAAGATATGGTGGAAAAGCTTTTTGCTGAGTGTAGAGCGGCAAGACACGCAGAAGACGCAGATACGCAGCTCTCCGAAGCTAAGTGCCGGTCCCGGGCTTCTTTCGGCACAAAACGCTCTCAGGAGCTCCCTGCGCTCGCCACAATGCTCTGTGTGCGAAGAAGCCGCTTCTTCGCCTCCGGGAGAATCGGCGAGCGGCAGCTTCCCAAAGGCGAAGATGCAAGCTGCGGCACACAGGCACAGTGTGGGCAGCCTTCAGACTTAGAGAAAACAGTACTTTACCACTCTCCTGCCTTTTCCATGGTTATTCTATTGGAAAAGAACGAGTTTTGGACAACTACCTTTCATTCTTGCCAAACTCTTTGCAGACCCCCGTGCAAGCTTTAGAACAAGATTTTGGATGTTTTCTTTCCTGGCAGAGTTTCTCCTTGCAAGATATGGTGGAAAAGCTTTTTGCTGAGTGTAGAGCGGCAAGACACGCAGAAGACGCAGATACGCAGCTCTCCGAAGCTAAGTGCCGGTCCCGGGCTTCTTTCGGCACAAACCGCTCTCAGGAGCTCCCTGCGCTCGCCACAATGCTCTGTGTGCGAAGAAGCCGCTTCTTCGCCTGCGGGAGAATCGGCGAGCGGCAGCTTCCCAAAGGCGAAGATGCAAGCTGCGGCACACAGGCACAGTGTGGGCAGCCTTCAGACTTAGAGAAAACAGTACTTTACCACTCTCCTGCCTTTTCCATGGTTATTCTATTGGAAAAGAACGAGTTTTGGACAACTACCTTTCATTCTTGCCAAACTCTTTGCAGACCCCCGTGCAAGCTTTAGAACAAGATTTTGGATGTTTTCTTTCCTGGCAGAGTTTCTCCTTGCAAGATATGGTGGAAAAGCTTTTGGCTGAGTGTAGAGCGGCAAGACCCGCAGAAGACGCAGATACGCAGCTCTCCGAAGCTAAGTGCCGGTCCCGGGCTTCTTTCGGCACAAACCGCTCTCAGGAGCTCCCTGCGCTCGCCACAATGCTCTGTGTGCGAAGAAGCCGCTTCTTCGCCTCCGGGAGAATCGGCGAGCGGCAGCTTCCCAAAGGCGAAGATGCAAGCTGCGGCACACAGGCACAGTGTGGGCAGCCTTCAGACTTAGAGAAAACAGTACTTTACCACTCTCCTGCCTTTTCCATGGTTATTCTATTGGAAAAGAACGAGTTTTGGACAACTACCTTTCATTCTTGCCAAACTCTTTGCAGACCCCCGTGCAAGCTTTAGAACAAGATTTTGGATGTTTTCTTTCCTGGCAGAGTTTCTCCTTGCAAGATATGGTGGAAAAGCTTTTGGCTGAGTGTAGAGCGGCAAGACACGCAGAAGACGCAGATACGCAGCTCTCCGAAGCTAAGTGCCGGTCCCGGGCTTCTTTCGGCACAAACCGCTCTCAGGAGCTCCCTGCGCTCGCCACAATGCTCTGTGTGCGAAGAAGCCGCTTCTTCGCCTCCGGGAGAATCGGCGAGCGGCAGCTTCCCAAAGGCGAAGATGCAAGCTGCAGCACGCAGGCACAGTGTGGGCAGCCTTCAGACTTAGAAAAAACAGTACTTTACCACTCTCCTGCCTTTTCCATGGTTATTCTATTGGAAAAGAACGAGTTTTGGACAACTACCTTTCATTCTTGCCAAACTCTTTGCAGACCCGCGTGCAAGCTTTAGAACAAGATTTTGGATGTTTTCTTTCCTGGCAGAGTTTCTTCTTGCAAGATATGGTGGAAAAGCTTTTTGCTGAGTGTAGAGCGGCAAGACACGCAGAAGACGCAGATACGCAGCTCTCCGAAGCTAAGTGCCGGTCCCGGGCTTCTTTCGGCACAAACCGCTCTCAGGAGCTCCCTGCGCTCGCCACAATGCTCTGTGTGCGAAGAAGCCGCTTCTTCGCCTCCGGGAGAATCGGCGAGCGGCAGCTTCCCAAAGGCGAAGATGCAAGCTGCAGCACACAGGCACAGTGTGGGCAGCATTCAGACTTAGAAAAAACAGTACTTTACCACTCTCCTGCCTTATCCATGGTTATTCTATTGGAAAAGAACGAGTTTTGGACAACTACCTTTCATTCTTGCCAAACTCTTTGCAGACCCCCGTGCAAGCTTTAGAACAAGATTTTGGATGTTTTCTTTCCTGGCAGAGTTTCTCCTTGCAAGATATGGTGGAAAAGCTTTTGGCTGAGTGTAGAGCGGCAAGACACGCAGAAGACGCAGATACGCAGCTCTCCGAAGCTAAGTGCCGGTCCCGGGCTTCTTTCGGCACAAACCGCTCTCAGGAGCTCCCTGCGCTCGCCACAATGCTCTGTGTGCGAAGAAGCCGCTTCTTCGCCTCCGGGAGAATCGGCGAGCGGCAGCTTCCCAAAGGCGAAGATGCAAGCTGCAGCACACAGGCACAGTGTGGGCAGCCTTCAGACTTAGAGAAAACAGTACTTTACCACTCTCCTGCCTTTTCCATGGTTATTCTATTGGAAAAGAACGAGTTTTGGACAACTACCTTTCATTCTTGCCAATCTCTTTGCAGACCCCCGTGCAAGCTTTAGAACAAGATTTTGGATGTTTTCTTTCCTGGCAGAGTTTCTCCTTGCAAGATATGGTGGAAAAGCTTTTGGCTGAGTGTAGAGCGGCAAGACACGCAGAAGACGCAGATACGCAGCTCTCCGAAGCTAAGTGCCGGTCCCGGGCTTCTTTCGGCACAAACCGCTCTCAGGAGCTCCCTGCGCTCGCCACAATGCTCTGTGTGCGAAGAAGCCGCTTCTTCGCCTCCGGGAGAATCGGCGAGCGGCAGCTTCCCAAAGGCGAAGATGCAAGCTGCGGCACACAGGCACAGTGTGGGCAGCCTTCAGACTTAGAGAAAACAGTACTTTACCACTCTCCTGCCTTTTCCATGGTTATTCTATTGGAAAAGAACGAGTTTTGGACAACTACCTTTCATTCTTGCCAAACTCTTTGCAGACCCGCGTGCAAGCTTTAGAACAAGATTTTGGATGTTTTCTTTCCTGGCAGAGTTTCTTCTTGCAAGATATGGTGGAAAAGCTTTTTGCTGAGTGTAGAGCGGCAAGACACGCAGAAGACGCAGATACGCAGCTCTCCGAAGCTAAGTGCCGGTCCCGGGCTTCTTTCGGCACAAACCGCTCTCAGGAGCTCCCTGCGCTCGCCACAATGCTCTGTGTGCGAAGAAGCCGCTTCTTCGCCTCCGGGAGAATCGGCGAGCGGCAGCTTCCCAAAGGCGAAGATGCAAGCTGCAGCACACAGGCACAGTGTGGGCAGCATTCAGACTTAGAAAAAACAGTACTTTACCACTCTCCTGCCTTATCCATGGTTATTCTATTGGAAAAGAACGAGTTTTGGACAACTACCTTTCATTCTTGCCAAACTCTTTGCAGACCCCCGTGCAAGCTTTAGAACAAGATTTTGGATGTTTTCTTTCCTGGCAGAGTTTCTCCTTGCAAGATATGGTGGAAAAGCTTTTGGCTGAGTGTAGAGCGGCAAGACACGCAGAAGACGCAGATACGCAGCTCTCCGAAGCTAAGTGCCGGTCCCGGGCTTCTTTCGGCACAAACCGCTCTCAGGAGCTCCCTGCGCTCGCCACAATGCTCTGTGTGCGAAGAAGCCGCTTCTTCGCCTCCGGGAGAATCGGCGAGCGGCAGCTTCCCAAAGGCGAAGATGCAAGCTGCAGCACACAGGCACAGTGTGGGCAGCCTTCAGACTTAGAGAAAACAGTACTTTACCACTCTCCTGCCTTTTCCATGGTTATTCTATTGGAAAAGAACGAGTTTTGGACAACTACCTTTCATTCTTGCCAATCTCTTTGCAGACCCCCGTGCAAGCTTTAGAACAAGATTTTGGATGTTTTCTTTCCTGGCAGAGTTTCTCCTTGCAAGATATGGTGGAAAAGCTTTTGGCTGAGTGTAGAGCGGCAAGACACGCAGAAGACGCAGATACGCAGCTCTCCGAAGCTAAGTGCCGGTCCCGGGCTTCTTTCGGCACAAACCGCTCTCAGGAGCTCCCTGCGCTCGCCACAATGCTCTGTGTGCGAAGAAGCCGCTTCTTCGCCTCCGGGAGAATCGGCGAGCGGCAGCTTCCCAAAGGCGAAGATGCAAGCTGCGGCACACAGGCACAGTGTGGGCAGCCTTCAGACTTAGAGAAAACAGTACTTTACCACTCTCCTGCCTTTTCCATGGTTATTCTATTGGAAAAGAACGAGTTTTGGACAACTACCTTTCATTCTTGCCAAACTCTTTGCAGACCCGCGTGCAAGCTTTAGAACAAGATTTTGGATGTTTTCTTTCCTGGCAGAGTTTCTTCTTGCAAGATATGGTGGAAAAGCTTTTTGCTGAGTGTAGAGCGGCAAGACACGCAGAAGACGCAGATACGCAGCTCTCCGAAGCTAAGTGCCGGTCCCGGGCTTCTTTCGGCACAAACCGCTCTCAGGAGCTCCCTGCGCTCGCCACAATGCTCTGTGTGCGAAGAAGCCGCTTCTTCGCCTGCGGGGGACTCGGCTAAGAGCAGCTTCCGAAACGCGACAAACAAATATTAACAACACGGCGTTGTGTCCTGGGCGTCTTTCGGCACAAGCGCCCCACCGGAACGTACCGCCAGCGGCACAATGCATTGTGTGTGAAGAACTCCCTTCGCCTCCAGGGAACTGAAAGAAGAAGCCTAAGCTTAAAACGCCTTTGCCTCAATTGTGTACTGGTTTGGGCGCTCCTCTCTATTAATTGCGCCACTCCTGACAGCAGGTGTCGCTGTTGGTCAAGCTTTGAGTTTGCTTATTAAGTTGCGATGCTGGGTGGTCAAACAACTCAAGGTAAGATCAGCGATTTTAAATCAGGTTCTCACTGGTGTAGATACCATTAGTCATTGCACACTGCAAAATAATGCTGCTCTAGCTTTCTTGTTAGCACATGGGCAAGAGTGTGAGGATTTGGAAGGAATGTGTTTTTTGAACCTCTCTAACCATTCTGCAGTCATTCACTGGAAACTCAAACAAGGACAAGATAACATGAAGAAATTGATTGGGAATGAGAGGGTTACGCCTGAATGGTTTGAGAGATGGGAAACAACTCGATGGTTGAAAGATCTTGTAAAGGGAACTTTGTTGTTACTAGTAGTCATTATTATATTGCTTCTTGTTATTCCATGCATCATGAAACTGGTGAGCCTCTTGGAAGAAAATAGGGTGGGAAAGGGTTTAGCTGGTGCAAGACGAAGAAGGGGGAAATTGTAGCAATGTATCTGAACCTCTTAGACTAAAGGGTGCACCAGCCATCCAGCTGGAATATGTTCTTATCAGAATTTTCTCAGAGCCCTCTGGAATTCATCAAGGTTACTAAGACATAAGCTGTGCTAAAATAAGAAAGAGAAGCTGAGAAACCAAATTCCAAGACTACAAGAACTCGATAACGGGGGGCAGCAAAGCGCCTGGACTGTAACCAAACGTATCTTCTGAGAGGTGCACACAGAATGCGTGGACATAACAAAGGCACCAAGATAAAAATGCGGGCCTAGCGTGTGCAGAGATTTAGAATGTGTAAGTGCATCATGTCAACAATCAACGGCTTCTGCTTAATCCTCTTGCTCCGTTGTCCTGGAGTCCTGAATTTCCCACAAGGAAAGCCCTACTAAAAGGGCTCTGATTTTAATGATAGTTGCTGTCTAGACGATGAATAATGGGAAGAGTTCTTTCAAATCCTTCCCTCGCTGACATCTGTAAGTTTCATCTTTTCCTGATTGTACTGGTGGCTATACATTAGTTATGACTAGAAAGGAATGAGTTTTAGGGATATGTTGCAAGGAAATTGGTAGCTCTGCTTCCATTTCCATTGTCTAAGAAGAATTCTGATTAGTTTTGGACTTTTCATAGACCTCTGACTAGATTGCATTTGTCTTTGATTGAGCCCGTAAATTTTAGGCTACTAGGCTTGACCAATGGATAGAAAAGGGAAAGTCACACAGCTTAGGTGGTTCCCTTGTCAACAACTTCTCAATAGTAGGGCGATTTCTGTCCTCAAGTTTGTTACTTCAGCTAGCAGATTATGCTCACTCCAAAAGAAGGTGAGAAGTTTGCTACCCTAAATGGTCCGATAATTCTTCCTGCTTCTTTGTGACTCTTTTGTATGACTGGATTCTGTATTATTGGAGTTTGTTATAAAAAGTTGGATTAAATTGCGTGCGTCCGCTCTTGGGGGAAACAGTATTTAGCCAATAACATCTAGGCTTTTATCGACCTGAGATTGTCTGAACGGACGGGACGCTTTAAACACAGTAATTCCTGCTAGTTCCAATTCCATTTTTAGACTCGACAAACCGAATGGTAAACCTGCACCAGTAGGGAGGGACATTGGACTTTCTCCTTTTTAGAGAGAAACTAATGAAAAAGTTTCAGCAGAATCATAGCAGGCTGTAAAATAAGAAAAGCATCATGAAAAGAGGCCAATCCTATCCTCTTAGTATTGCTAGTTGTGATTGGACATGAATGAAACATGTCAACTCTGTGTTCCTGGGTATCACATCAGTAACAGCTACTTCAGCTGCTGTAGTTGTCTCCTAAAGCTAAGAACAGAATCCAAAGAATTGTGATTCCATGGTCACAATTCACCCTGTGATGGTGACAGGTGAAAAAGGAGTGGAAGGTGCGCGGGTAAATTAACTTGAATGGCCTATCTAAATCAGCAGCCACTGATTTCCTGAAAACTTCAACAGGTCAGTTGACCTGTTGGGATTCTTTTAATCCATGGTCATGTTTTTCTTGGGATTCTTGTAACCTTTCCCCATTCGTTCAGCCTTTGCCCTCAAGCCTTTGCTGACATTTCAAGTATCTCGACAAGCTGGAAATGTGTTGTCTTTCTTTATCATGTCATAATTCCCTTCAAAGGGTTGTTTGCCTCAAGTCTTATTTTTGCTGGTTTTCTGCTAGTTCATTGTCAGAGGGCAGCAGGTGCTTTGTAAGAGCAAGTACACAATCCTATAGCTTGCTTTTCTTTTGATTTGGCCTGTCTAGAAAACTGAAGGACTGAACATTTCCGACAGGATTTTCTCTCCCCATTATGTTTCACCGGAAGGGCAGATGCAAATCATCTACTTAAACTCTTGGCACGGAAAAAAGTAGTGGTTTGCTGCTGCATATAGGTAGAAGCTTACAAAAGGAAGGCCTTGGGCTGAGGCCCGATACTTTGGCTAAGCAGAAAAGGACTATGGGAAGGTGAGGCCGCTGAATCAGAGGTAGATCAACAAGTTCTAGAATCGTCACGTGTTCACAGCGTGGTGTAGGATGGTTGGTTGAATGAATTTTGTTATGGCTTAAAGCTATGGAACTGATAAAGGCCTGAGTGCTTCAAAAGCCTGGTTTTTGCAAAAAAGCAGCTCTCCTCTGCACCTGCCTGGGGACTCTGCATCACTAGGGACCCTCACTCCCAGTTTGCCAAGGAGATGATCAGTAGGAATGTTGCAGAGCTGCCGTGTCCATATGAACGGAATGGCAAAGAGTGAAGCGGTGGGTATTTTTGGGCTTTAATACAATGCTGCTGCATTGGTGCCAGTTTAGTCGGTTTTCCATCAGTGGCCTTTCTGTCTAGAAGTACACTGCCCAGTCTTTCTAGCATGTGATGCCATTTCCTTCCTGTTGTTTTAATACCTTCCTTCAGTTGAAAGGATGATACAATCTTTACATTTTGAAGATCCCTGTTAGGAAACACTATGCCAGAGGAGTCATTGCTCCCTTTTCTTCTGCCTCCTTTGTAATTTTCAGAGCCTCATTTCAAATTTCTGCTAATGTCGAGAAGAATACTGAGACTACTCAGCAGGGTTGACGCTCTCAGCTGCTTTCCTCTTTCATACTGCTTCATACTGTATGTGACTTAATGGCCTGGTTTTGTCATCCGCATTTTGCTGTGATCTGTGAACACAAAAAGAAGTCTTTGTTTTTTGCAAGAACTACCCCTAGGAGGATTTGTGTTCCTTTTGATTTCTACGGTGTTAGCCCTGTTGCAGAAAAAAAGGAGATTGTACCCTCTTCTTGTGCTCTCATTCCCTCCTCTCTGCTTTGCATGTCCTAGTTAATCTACTGCCATGACTCATTTGGCATCATCTCATAGTGCAAATTCTGCACAGTTTCATGGACTTACAAATGCCAGTTGCCAAGGAGCTTATATAACCATTCAAAGATTAAAGAATTGTAGGGCTGGGCAAGTCCAGCTGCTGAAACTGGAAGTGGTTAAGTCATGCCATATTAAAGAGACAGAGCAAATCAGTTCATCTAGGACTTTCAACTGGACACCTCTGAGAATAACAGCTTGACAGCAATGACACAGCCATCTTCCTAGCTGTATTCCAGAAAGAGAAAAGGGACACCTTCAATGGTTAAGATGTTTGGCATGAGAAAACAGCAAGAAATGTAGCACAAAATACTTGAGCCAGATAAAGTGCGTTTTTCTCGTGAGAATTTTGCAGTTGTTCTTTCTTGTCTGTGCCTTTACTTTTCACAGAAGACAGGGAGGGCGTTTAATTATTATTGTTCTTTTGTTTTCTATTCTTGGCCTCCCTCTTTCCACCTGCCATTAACAATTTTGCCTTGCTTTACTGGCTTCTCTTTCTTTACTTATAGAAGGTTACATGAGGTCCTCCAACCTTGTCATAAACATTCGCATACAGTGGAAAGGAGTAGAAGGTACATCTAAATGCACAAAACAGACCCAGAAAAAGAGAGGTTTTTTACAGTCTTCTGTGAGAACAAGATATCTTTGAACTGAGTAATGCTTTAACTTTTAGTCCACTCTTTACTATTATTACAAGTGTTTGGCCTTTAGTACATAGCCTTTGAAATCATCCAGCCCAATATTTTTGGCTAATTTTGTTTTATTTCTCTCGGGGACTTTGTTTCTTAAGGAATAGTCCAGAGCCAGAGCGTCCACGGTAGAGTTATGCTGCCATAATAAAAGCGTCGTAAATTCTGGTACAGTTTGTGCTGGTAATACGTCTAGGAAAGAAAGGTTTTACATCTTTTTTGACTTTCAAATGTAACCATTATTTGAAAAAGTTAAGAGTTGGGCTTTCCCCCCCTCCAAAATACTTCTCTCTGGAATGTTACTCAGGGATTACACATAAAAGCTCACCCTGTAAAATATGTTGCGGATAATCTGCAGTAAGCGCAGCTTAGCAGCTAGAGATGATTATGTGGGTTAAATGACATTCCTTCTGCGGTGATGGAAACTCTGTCTACGCAGACATACTCAACAAAAGTTACCATGGCTTAGCTCCTCTCCTAAACTTCATGTGCATTTTCAAACTTTCCAAGAAGGTGAATTCAAGCTCCTTCATTGCTCTCTGCTGGAGTCCCAAGAAAATATCAGTGTGCTTTTTGTCATTTACAGCTGTCATTGCTTAGCTCTTGAACATGAGACTCTCTCATGACTGATGAAAGTTGTCTAGTTAAGAGTGGGTCAAAGACACGCTCCTGCTCTAGAAGGAGATGAGAAGGTTTCTGCAGTCTTTGTCATCTCTACTGCTTGTGATTTCTATCCAAAACCAGTGGGAAGTTTTCTGAAGGCAGTCCAGAAGCTGGCAATATGGACAGCTTACAACCAAACACTTGCTGCACTGCTATCACGGTGATACCAGGAAGGACTTAAAAAATTTAGAAGGGCAAAGAAAGCAGTTGGAAGGAAAAGAACATTAACCATTATTCCATTCTTCTAATATGTCCTCCTTTAAGTCATCATTTTCATGCAGTTTAACGGCTTGCGTTGGTATCCCTCAAAAGGAATCTGAGACAGAGTAAGCTTTTTAATGCAGTAGATGTGACACGTGCAGGCCAAGTTGCCTTTGTTGACATCAAATGCCAATTATGCTTGAGCTACCCTTTGCTTAAGGTACTTCGCTTACACGAAGAATTTTACTCATCATTGAGCAAATTTTGCTGTCATGATTGAGTAAATTTTATTCATGATAGAGTGAATTTTACTGTCACTCCGAATTTTACTGTCATGATTGGCATTGAAACTTTTCAAGGAAAGCTCTGGATAGCAATGTTTGTGTAAAAATAGTAGTTTATCTCCTGTATTTGTGTGAAGCAGGTAAGCCTTTTGCTGTCACCAGTGTTGCTTACCCTTTCATGTCATATCCCTCTTCATATCCATATTCTGCTGAAGGCTTATTAATCTGCTTTAAAATTGGCACGTGGAATAAGACTACTTTTCCTTTTTGAAAGCTAATGTCATTTGACCTAGTGACAGTAAATAATTCATTAATTGTAAGTCCCCAGCTAGCATCTTTTATGCATATTCTAACCTTCTAAAGAAGTAACAAAAACACTCTCCAATACTTGACTTTCTTAAGCACACAAAATGCTTCCCTCCTTTGCAGTTGGCATCTGGAAAATGAACCACATCTCTGCAGTATTTTAACGTGCACCATATTTAGCCAAGTAATTCAAAAGAAATAAAAAGCAGCCCCTTCAATTTGGAAATATTTTTGAATTGTTTTTGAATATACAAAACATACCCTTACCGTACGCATTGCATGCAGATTTAATAGTCGTGAAAGCAAACCCTATGTTTCTGTTGGGATAGCATGGTTTTCCAGTTTCCACAATTGTTCTTGGCACAGTTTTCTACTTATGTGACTGTTAGGACACTCGTAGGTACTTCTAAGGTACTGTAGTAAGCGGAGAAGGAGGAGAGGTTGTGCCTTATTTCTGGCTTCCTTTGGTTTTCTTTTTGGTTTTCTTCCTCTTGCTCTTTTTCATGTCACCTTTCTAGATACTGTGATTTAGATCTGCAGTTTACTAAGCTGTGTTTTCTGTCTGGAATTCTTTGAAATTCCCAGAGGAACCCCACCGGTAAATATGCATCTTTTTATGATTTGCTAGCTACATAGAAAATCTTCCTGCTGCTCTAAAATGCTTTTATTTGATATGCATTTTTATCACCATTCTAATGAAAAGAAAAGTTCCTCTATTCACTGCTTTTGTACTGGATTCAGTTCAATGTGCGCTAACGGTGCAAAAAAGTCCTGCTGGAGAAGGGATCTGCATACAAATTGACCAAGACATGTGCTACAAGGGTCTTGAAAAGGTTCAAAGTTTCTCTACCTTTCTGGCAGTCTGTCTTCACAGCAGGACTTGATGAGGGATTTTGCTGGCGTTTCTTTGACAGAAAGCAATAACAAAGCAAGCAAAATGGAGCAGCAAAAGAAGAATGGAGCAGCAAAAGGTACATTATCCCCTCTGTTATTATCATTGTCGAAACAGATTTTTTCACACCATGTTACATCAAATACCTTAGTAGAGCTAAAGACTAGAAAAACGCAGCTCTGTTCTGGTTCATTAAAAGCAAAGCCATCTGTGGACAGAAGTGCCCAGCATGATGCTGGGAACTCCTAGCTGGTTTCAGTAAGCTGTCTGGAGAACGGCATTTTCGCTGGGCTTTACTAGCGTGTCTGTAAGGAGAGGGAGTTTATGTGCAGCTTTGAGCCCTGAGAGTGCCATAGGCAAAGAGACCCATCGTGTAGCTCTCTGACCAGCCACAGCACACTGAGGCATGATGGATTACTCCCAGAGTTCACGTGGTAGAAAGGTTTTCTGCCCCCGTGAAGGACGACACATCCATTTGCTTGACTAGAGCCATTCTGTATGTTACAATGGTAACTTGAATTCATCAAGTTTGTGCTATTTGTACAATGGCAGTGAGCTTGGATTCTTAAGCTTCTCGTGTTTGACCTGTTTCCTGTTTCAGTAAATAGCAAAACTTCCAAGGACTGCAGCGACAAGAAGATGAAGCTGCTAGTGTATTTCAAATCTTTGCCTAATAAAATGGTGATTTTTGCACATATTCGCAATGGAAATTTACGGTACCGAAACACCAGCTCTGCTCAGAGCAATTCTGAAATTGACTTGAGCTCTTTTCTGTGTTTCTTAGCAGGTGAACTGAGATACTTCTAGCTTCCAAGGCAAGGCGTTTGACAGCAGCTTGAAAAAGGCCCAGGCTGTTGGATGAAAAGGTGAAAAAACTGAGGGAAATGGGGGGAAATTTCACTTCTGGTTTATGTCATAGATTCAGCCAGATGATCAACAAGCATTAGTTTTATGAGGTACCAGCGTAGTCTTTCACTCTTGCAGATCCCCAAAAGCTTAACCATCCAGCAGCTTCTTCCTTGCAACAAGTGCCACAGCCAAAAGCCAGGCCTGGCCGTCACCTTCTCCTCGCAGCCTACAAACTCTGCCAAACGTACCGGTGATTCTCACTTTCCTTCTCAGCTACATGGACAAGCACATCCTCTCCATGTCTCCGAGTCCTTAGTGAAACCAAACAGCGGTTCACCTTCAAACAGCTCAGTGTGCCAGGACAGAAAGATTTCACTGGCCTGTGAAATCTTGCTTTTTCCTTGCAGCCTTTTATTTTCAGAGCATACACCGAGGCATTGCACTTTGCTTCTCAGCTGAGTGCATTGCCATATTGCTGGAGTCCCACACGTCCATCTCCTTCTCGCACTAACTGCTTCTGTTGAAACATGCTGATGTGATGTGCTTTCCTGCTCAGCTATTCACACAGTCACATTCTATGTCCTGCTTGCAGTCTGAATCTAAAAGGAGACGTTTCTGACTATGTCTCACAGACACAGATGTACCAGGATGAAAAGGTTGCTTGGACCTTGCCACTTACGTTCGAAAACATCCATTCACTCCACAATCAAGAGACACCTTTCTTTGCTTTACATCCTGCAAACTTCACACAGACACACACACACACACACACACACACACACACACACACACACACACACACACACACACGAGAGCTACGCACTTTCTTTCTTTCTTTCTTGGCTGCACACACTCACCTATTTCCCACCTTGACCTCTCTACCACTTCTCCTTCGGCCTTGCTGTGCATGGACATTTCCTGTTAAGATACCCATTGTGTTGCCTATCCCTCCCCCACATTGCCTTGCCTTTCCTACCCAATCTTGCATTTCTTGTCATTGCTGACAATTCCTTTCTTTTCCCTTGCCTTCCTGACCCATGCATGTCCTTCCCTTGCCCTTCATACCAAGCCAGTGCCTTGTATTGACTTGCTCACCTATCCTTCTTTTCCTTCCCATTTGTCCAGCTCCAATCTTTCATTTCCTTCTCCTTCTAGGACTCTTATTGCCTTGTCTCCCTCTCTTTTGTGTTGCCTGGCAAAGCCACCACTTGTCTGGCCTTGTCCTTGAACCCCTTCCTTGCCTTGCATTACCTTGCTCATCAGTCCCCCACCTGGAATTCACCACCTCTCTTTTTGTGGAATCTCTTCCACATGCATTGCCCTGCCTGCTTCTCCTAGGATTCTCCAGGCTTCCACTGGCTTTTTTTTCTCAAGGCCCCAGCGTTTCAGGAGCTTGTGAGAGGAAGCCTGGAGGAGGCCACGTGCAAGCACACCTATCTGTCCTGACAGCTTTCTTCTGACATCTATGCTTACATGTCTTGAATTTTGGACACAAAGTTCATCTTTCACCCTTGGGCTTCAGGGGCAGAATGACAGTTCTTTTGCATACAAAGGAAAGCAGGCAACTCAAGTGTCTTAGGTGCAGATTAAACATGACCCATGCAAGATCAAGGCTGGACAGAGCGGTCGGTCCGGGCCGCTTTTGTGTACCAGCAGTCTTTGAATGGACCTGCCACTTGCCTTGCTTTGGGCAACCAACCAGTTTCCTTGCCATGCCCTGCTAATTCTCCATTGCTTTGCATTCCCTTGCATACCCATGCCTCACATTTGACCTGCCTGCAGTTTTCCTACAGGGCTTGGCCTTGCCTAGCCCTTCCGGTTACCATCACCTCCTATGCCCAGCCTTGCCTCTAACTTCTGGGACTTGTCTCACCTACCACTCCATTTGCTTTCCCCTCACGGCTTCAGTCTTGCCAACCTGTCCCTTGACTTGCCTACAATTGCCTACACTTGCTTTGCATTGCCTTACCTGCATGAAAGGCAAGGCAAAGAGTGGTAGACAAGGCAAAGCAAAGCCAGGAAGTTATTTGAAGGGCTAGGCAAGGCAGACATAGGCAAGCAAGCAAAGCTAGGGTAGGGTAGGCTAGGAAAACTAGGCATGGTACTGGAGGCAAGGCAAAGCCAAGTGACTTGGAGTGCCTTTCCTTGCTTGGGAAGTAAAAGATACGGTGGCAATGTTGGTAGGGCTGATGATAAGGTATCGTGGGAAGGTATAGTACAGCAAGACATTTCTGTCCTGGTCCTTTCTGTGTAGGAGCCATTGTTGGACAGAGTCAGTACCGGACGTGGTATGCAACTTTTGCTCTGTAAGTTCCTGAAGGAGAACAGCAATGCTTTCTCATGGGAAGGAAAGAACTTAGCCCCAGTGTTGGAGGTGCAGATAAGAAGCTGTGTCGTGCAGCTTAAGGGCGGCAGCAACTTTCTATCCTGGCATATTTGGTTTGGAAGCACTGACTCAATTTGTACAATCATGGAGTCGGTATCCATCTTTGGAAGGCAGTCTCCTTCCTGAAAGAATCCATTTGGCCTGTGTTTTCCACTTTCTCAAGGCAGCCTTCTTGAAATTCTGCCAGCACACTTCTTTTGGACAAGGTAAAGAGCTGCGCTGGGTCTTGGTGTGCAGCCTAGCTAGTGCCCCGCACAGGTAATGCCCAATAGCAGTGGTCTGACACCTTTGTAGAGGATCAGGCCCTGGATGCTTTGGATTTTGGAGGAGGGGATGCCATTTCTTTTGAGATGGGCTTCTAGTTCCTCCTCCCTTTGGCAAAGTTTGGGTGGCCACTTTGGGTGGTCTCAGTGAATTGAAAGGCTTTTCCCAATAGGCAGTTCTCTGGGTTAGAGTTGTTGAACTGTCAGTGGGAATGCAGAGGCCAGGCCAGGCCTCTGCAGGACAGGTTTTTGTCCCTTGTAGCTTTAGGGACTGTGTGAGCAGTCCCTGGTGCCATCCCATTTGGATCCTGACTCTGAGAGATTGAAGGCTTACGGTGGTACTTAGAGCTGAGAAGGAAAGTGGCGATAGCAGGGTGCATGTTTATAGTTTGATGGGTGCAATTGAAATTGTAGGCAGCAAAGAGCTTTCTCCACCAACAGTTTTGCGAGCTCAGCCGACATTTTCAAGTTTGTTACCAGGCTCTGTGAGAGAGAAAAAGTTTGTTAGGGCAGAAGATCTGGTGTCGGCCTTTGAGTGTGGGGCAAAGAAGAGTATCCACTTGGAAGGGGAAGATCGGTGAAATCCTTTTGTCCTGACACAGTTGATTGGAGAGCAGGGACGTTTCTGACTTGGCTGGGTCCTGGGGGTGGTTGTGAGCTGGGCTCAGTGCGTGTCCTGGTTTTGTGAGTTGACAATGCTGTGGTGTGGTTATTTAGAAGAGCGCTGACAGTGCCCAGGAAAAAGACAAGCACTTTTCTAGCCCAGCCCCGTTCGTGTGGGAGCAGTGTAGGGACAAGAGCTCCGCTGTGGATCCTGGCTCTCGGGTACTGACAGAATGGGATCCTGCATGTAGCAGAGAAGGAAAAAGAATCATTTCATTGTTGGCTGCACAGTTTAGAAGCTTCAAAATAAAAGGCAATTGCAGCATGGCCTCTTCATTTTAGAAAGTTTTCTGGGCCATCAGCTGCTCAACATGTAACTTGCACCCACTGAACTGCATTCAGCTTCCTGGAGATATGCACTTTCCCTCAAGATCTAGGTACCATCTTGCACTCTAACACTTGAAGATCCCAAACCGCTTCAAAATGTCCAGCGGCTGCTCTCAAAGGAAAAGTCCTACAACAAAAAGGCAGTGCTGGCCATAACGCTCCCTTTGCAGTCTGTCAACCAAACGAAACATACTAGCGATTCTCACGGACTTTCTCAATGATATATATACGTGCATCAGCACATTCTCTCAAAGTGACAGAGACTATCGCTACAGCCAAGCGTTTTCAGCTGCACTTCTGACTGACAGATGTGCCAGGACAGAAGGCATTTGCCAACCTACCCTCTTTCCTGTGCAACCTGACATTGGCAGCGCAAATATTTTCACATTCTTTCATTGTGGACATGTCCAAAGCAGCTAAAGATCACACAGGTGGAAGTGTCAAGACAGAAGATGTTCTCAAAGTAACTCCTTTTTTTTCTAAACAGCTTTTAAACTGCACACAATGCTTTGTATCTTCTTTCCCACATAGACCTGCCCTCACTTTTTCACACTCACATCTTTGTTGCAAACATCCAGCAGCTGTTTGCGTAGAAAAAGGCTCTAGAAATAAAAGCGAGACTTGGGCTGCACCTTCTGCCTGCCCTGTGTAAGCCACATCAAACTCACCAGTGCGCTCTGTCCTTCCCTTTTCCGCTGCAACTACCATTGTGTTCTCTGGATCTCGGAACCTAAAGGTAGGCACATTTGTTTCCACAGAAGGGCCATAGGTAGCAGCACAAATAGCTCTCACTGAACTTTAATCTTTACCACTGCCACCATGAGTTTGGTTGGTAGGCCAGTAGGAGTCATGCTCCTTTTACAGCTGGTATGCGGCAGCCGCCAGCCCAGTGCTCTTCGACTCTTGTAACCAATCCTGCTTTTACTCTCCCGGAGGGGATTAGGCATCTGTTTCTCACACAGATCATTGTGGCAGCAGCCAACGGCTCTAGTGCACTGCTTCTGCCAAAAGACACTGGGGCCAGACATTTACCTTCTCAGCACTACGTAGCCCCGTACTCTGCATCTCTTGTCGTCCAGATAATACCGCAAAGCGTTTCACAGAGAAAAAATGTGCCAGGACAACAAGCTTGGCTGAAGTGTACCCCTGAAACTGGTGGAAGTTTGTATTTGCACCACATTCAAGGGGCAGTCCTCTTTCCTATACAACCTGCAAACTGCTGTCTGTTCCCAGTGCCCTCTGCCCGCTCCTTCTTACCTTGAAGTACCATGCCTAAGAGGGCTCTGTGCTGAGGTCTCAGAAGAAGAGGGAAGCATATGTGTTTGTAAAGTGGACTGTCTGTTAGTCACTTCCCTCTTCAAAGCAGCGTGTTCCATGCCAAGCAGACAACAAAGCAACAAAGGATGAGTGTGACTCTGCATTCAAATCCTGCAATGTTCCCAGAAGTGAATTTCTCTCTTCTATAGGACTGACTTGTATGAAGTGGCGTGGTTGTTTCCTTCCATTAGAAGGGAAACTCATCTAGCCAGGCTTCATCACCCCCTGTATCTTTTGGGGTAGTTCTTGGAAGAAAATAGAGAGCAACTTTTCCACTCCACATGATTCATGTTTCATTCTCTTCCTTCTGTACTTCAGGGAACAAGCTATCAATTCCCTACTCTTTCTATGAAAAGGCATGAAGCTATTAATTAAATTCCCATAGATATAATAAGGAATCAAAGTCTTTTATGCCTGCAAGCAGGCCCTTATGGTATGAAAAGTATGGATTGTCAGGGGTGGAAGAAGATCTGCATGAAAAAGGAGAAAGCCCAGAAGCATGCAGGGATTTTCAGGTATGAAAGGGAAAACGACATTAAATTGTCAAGGGAAAGAAATTGAAAGAGGGAGGAGGGAGAAGGGAGGAGAAGGAGGCAAATGCTGCCTTTGAGGCAGCTGACACAAGGACCGTCGGCCTCATGAGCAAACAAGAAAACCAAATGAAACTTCACAGCAATCTCATCCACAACTTAGTGGACAAATGTGCAAACCCATTTCTTCATTTATTATGTGTCTAATATATATAGAGATGTTCTTCATTCTGACCGAATTTTCAGGGAGCAAGCTAGTGTAAGGCACCTGGAACCAATGGTGTATTGGAAATGGCCAACATGCAGAACACGCTCCATCCTGAACGCTACCACAGCAGAATCACAGGATCATAGAATGGCCGGGGTAGACAAAGACCTTAAAGGCCATCTAGTTCTCTGACATGGGCGGGGACACCTTTTACTTGCTCAGGTTGCTCAGAGCCCCATCCAGCCTGGCCTTGAACACCAGGTTGGGGTGTCCATAACTTCTCCAGGCTGTCTGTGCCAGTGCTTCACCACCCTCACAGGGAAGAATTTCTTCCGAGTATCTAATTTCAACCTGCCCTCTTTCATTTTGAAGCCATTGCCCATTGTCCTGTCTCCAGAGTTCCTAATGAAGAGTCCCTCTCCTGCTTCCCTTCAGATACTGGAAGGTGTTGTGAGGTCTCCATGCAACCTTCTCTTCACCAGGCTAAACAGCCCTCATTCTCTCAGCCTGTGTGTCATGGCTTGACACTGGGACAATGCCAGTGCCCCCATGAGTATACTCTCTCCCTGGTTTCTGCTGTGAGATGTGACCAGGAATAAGCAAAGCAGGCTCCCACTTAGGGGAAAAAAAAAATTATTAACTAAACTACAAGGGAAAGGAAAAAAAAAAAAAAAGAAACACACAAGGAAAATGAAAACTTCACAAATACATCTCCTCCTCCTCCTCCCCAAATTCCCAATACAATACATCCCCCAAATCATCGACTCTCGGTCCAGCACCACCCTTCAGAATACTCAATCCTCAGTTCATCAAGAGGACAAGGAGTCCTTCTTGTGCCAGTGGTGACCTATTCCTTTCATGTCCAGTGCTCTCACCACTGAACACAGACCAGAGCTGCTTCTAGGGTCGACTTTTAAGGATGCTTCATCCCACTGCAAAAAGGCACAGTCTCAATTTTGGGACATCTGTCCCCCCCATATTTTTCACCCCCTGGGGCCGAGGGGTACCCACACCGAACCCTCTTGATCCTGAGGCATTGCCTCCCCCTAGAATGCAGTCCCTGTATCACAAGGAAACATGGCTCTGTCCATGGCTACACACAAAGAGTCCAGCATAAGCTACTCCATCATCTCTTCCACCTGCGTTCTTCTCTATTTCTCTCGTGGCCCATTTCCTCTTATCTCCTCTATATCTCTCTTCTCATTCAACTCCAGGAGGATTAGCATTTGTAAGGTTTCCATCATCCAAGAAAAGGGTTAAAAATCTGAGGCTCTGTCTGTCCAGAACTCCCATGGCTGCCCTGCCAGGCCCCTTCTTGCACTCCCCTCTTCTCCTTCTCGGCCGGCCAAGAACAGGCACCAGCTCTCTCTCTGTCTCTCCTGCGGTGGGGGGGGGGGGGGGGCTGCCCAATGCCTCTCAGCCACCCTTCCATCCTGCAGGGGCCTTCACCTCCCTTCTGGCCAGGGGCCCAGCCTACCTCACCGGGCTGGGTGGCTTCCCCTGCCCCGCCCAGCCCGCAGCCAGGCAGGGGAGATCTGAACCTTTCCCTGACCGGAACCCAAGAGAGCCTCCCAGGGGAGAGCCCTGCTTTTAACCCTGTGTTCTCAGAGGTGCATCCAATGTCCCAATGGCCACCTTAGGTGCCAATATTAAAATCTGAACATCCATTGGCCTAACCACAGCATCCCAGAAAACACGTTTCCTGTCAAACCACCACACTGTGGGATATGCTCTTGTCCTGAATACTGAACTGCAGTATTGTCTGATGATTTTTTGAATCCTTTGAAGGCATTTTGAATTCTTTTTCAGCCTTAAATTAGACTAAATAGCTTTGATTTGTGGGTATTGAGCAACAGAAATCACTGCCCTGGCTTGCCTTTTTTACAGCTCCTTTCCGTGGGAGACTCGCTGCAAACGTCACAGCTGGTGAGACAGTGGGCACACCATCATTCTGAAAGAGCTTTGCACAGTAAACATAGAGGAGGATTAAATATTGAAATGCAGATGACAGGAGCTGCCCAATGGACTCTGCTGGTGGAAATCAAATACTAGTCTAGTATTTTGAATGCAAATAATTCCTCCCAATGAGGCCAGACAGGCTTGTTTGCCTTTGAATCTGAGCATGTGGACAGTAGTGGATGGTCTACAGGTTGAAAACAGTGTAGATACTTCTCCTTTTTTTCAATAGTGGCTCAGAAACTGAAAAGGCAGCTACAAAATGGTAAATACATCCCTACAGATTCAAAAATGGTTGTTCTTAATTTGCATCTCCACCATAACAACAAATTGTTAGAACTAAAATACAGATGGGAATTTTATAGCTTCTCAGAAATGAAGCAGGAATTGGCCAATGGGCCTTCTCAGAAATGAAGCAGGAATTGGCCAATGGGCCTTAGCAGTAGCTACAAGTTTTTCAGCATGAGGCATCTCAAAAGTGTTTTAACCGTACAGAACTCTTCTGTACTTTTGGCCTTTTATCTCAAGGATGAATCAAAAAAAAAAAAAAAAAAAGGAAAAAAACCCCAAGAAAAATAAAAAAAGAACAAACCCTACCAAATATATATATATATATATAACATGACTAAGATAATAAGCACAATCAGTAACATATATAGAAAAAGAACCCATGGTTTTTAACTTTCAACCTTGTCTTCTCAACACACTCTCGAAAATGGAGTTGTTTCCCTATCTGCCTTGAAACATTTTGGAGCAAAAAACACTCTAAGGTCCTGATAGGTGTTTTGGTCAAAAATCCCTTCTTCTGGTTTTCTGTCCATAAGCAGAGTAATGGAGGGGAAAACTGGTAGCTGGCCAAAGGAGGTAGGAAGAGTGATCATCATCCACAACACTGGGGCTAAAGAAATTTCCACAGAAAATTACCTGCCTTATTACTTCTTCATGTGTTGGGTTGAAAGCTCAGAATCTGTTTCCATGTTTCCCATCCCTCGAATGTTCTATTTCACAGAATTCGAGCCCCTCAAACTTCAGTCCTGCCAGAACAGCCCGCCACGTGCTGTCATAGGGGATCTGCTGATGCCCACTGACTCTTACCAGTCTAGTGCTTGTCACTGTTGCAGATCAAGAACTACTGAATAGTTCTGATTAATGCTCTTAGAGTGGTTGAAAACAAGGAAAGAATGACTAGACATTTGTATGATCAAATCCCCTGATGGAATAAAAACATACCAGGACAACAAGCTTAATAAATGTATTCATTGTCATAAGAAGGGAGATGAAGGGTCCAAAAGATTACTTGCATACTTACTGTTCTAAATCCCTTGTTATCTGGTAAATTGCAAAGGATGCCCGGCTTTCACCAAAATGCAAATCAGATTAAAATGTGAAGCCTTACACTTTACTGGATAGAAAACTTCATCGTCCATTTTTAAATCTTAGAGATTGCGATGTTGTCCTGGTTTAGGGCAAATTTGGAGGAGAATTTCCAAATTAGGGCCCCTCCCCCCAACTGGTTCGGGAAGGATTCCTCAGAGAGAAGTGGAACGAACCTGTTCATTTAATAGGCACAGCACCCCCCAGCACGCAAAAGGAACAATTCTGGATGACAGCACTCTGAAAAAGATGACAAATTCAGAAAGTCTCTCTTGGGGGGGTGGTCACTTTGTTCTCAGTCCCTCCGGCGCTGGGCCAGCTGCTGCAGGCCACAAGGTGCAAACTCTCGGTGTTTCCCAGGTCCCAGTCCGGAGCAGGTTCAAAATGGTCAGGAAGACCTGAAGGAGAAACGGTCCAGGAAGAAATTTGGACAGTTTAGCTAAACTAGCTAATGAGCAAAAGCAAGCAGAAGCGAAGCAAGCAAGAGTGAGAGAGAGCAAAGCCAAAAGCAAAAGCAGAAAAAGCAAAAGCTGCAGTCTCTGTGTCCCGCCAGGTTGATAAGAAAACCAAAACAAAACATTCCCTCTTCAGAGCCAGTCTTAAAGGTACAGAACATAATATCCAACATTCACAGAACACATGAATGGGGATACAAGCATCATAACGTCACCCTAGGACAGATGTATTTCCTATTAATACCTTAATATTAATAAGGTTTAGAGCTGGAATTCAGAGGGAAATGAAAGCTATTTTGAATTCATTCTATTCAATCATCTTGTCTGGACTGTCTCTTCCTGCTTTTCACTTCTGAAACTCTGTATGAAAGGCATAGAGTTCTGGATTAATTCTTTTCAGTTTCCCCTGTTATTCTTAACAGTTTCCCCTGTTATTCTTCTTTAAAGGCAAACCTGGAAAAATCCACACTTTCTTTCCCAACCACTTCTAAAATTCCATTGAGAAGCAAAAAACCCCATCAAACAACTAAATCTCTGCTCCAATTTGTAGGAAAAATCCCCATGCCATTAACTGCTTTCCTAACATTTTCTTTCTCTTGTATTAATATGGCAACCTTTTCTTGCTTTTATAGATTAGAACCAAATTCTTAAAGCTATAAGGAAACACAGGTTTACTGTAGCTGATTCTGAGATACAGTAGTCCAGCAAGGAGTTCAGACCTCAAAAGAAGAGTCTGTACAACAAGATTCAGCACAACGTTGAGACATATTAGCTATTTTTCAAGAAAAGCCGCCAAAATGAAACTGCTTAGACTTCTATACTATCATGGGTGCCTGCTTCCAGAACCTGACCTAAGTTGCTGGAAACTAGCTGCAATATTACTGCAAACAATGCTGTGAATGTAGGACATTGTTATTCTTCTCTTCCATTGAAAACCACAAGTGGAGTTGCATCATTTTCTTAAAAATTCTCTATTTCCTTCCAAACTGCTAAAATAATGATAAATCAAGTGTTCTGTTCATACAGTTTAAATCTAATAATGTTCAAAATGAAAAAAAAAAAAAATTCATTCAGATATGGTCTGCAATAATACAGCCGAGACAAGATGAACCAGTCTGGCCTACAAAATAAAGTGAAGCAGAATTTGGGAATTTGGAACACCTTACGATGTAATATTTAAAGAAAAAAAAGAAATAAAATGTAACCTACCCAAACTCAATCAGTGATGCACCGACAGAGAAAAAAGAACTAATTACTACTAATATTTCTTTCATTCTCAGACAAGAAGTTAAATGATCCTCTTGAATGCGTGGAAGATTGTTGCGAAAGACAGCAGCCTTCTTCTTTACAACATATTCTTCAGAACTCCAGGAGACAAATCATTAGAGCTATGAGGCTCTTTCTCTCTGTAAAACTTCCAGAGCATAGCCAAGATTATATTCCTTTAGAGATCCTCACCGCCCTGGGAGACTGGTGGATAGTCTACAGCTCCAGTACATCAGCCAGACGCTCTGCCTTATTTAGCATGGCTACTGCAGCAAGGACATCATCTCTACTGGCTTTCTATCCAAAATATATGCAAGGCACAACAAAGACTATACCCAAAACACTGAGCACAGCTTATGGCCTTCAAAACAAAAATCTCACCATGGCAATACTGGATCTTCTGATCCAAACCATCAGGAAACATTTCTTTAGAGGCGAAAAAAGCTCCTGTTGATTGTACAAAAAATAGTGATGTAAACCAGAGTTGCATGACCCAATATTTCTATTGAACTGGAACTATTTTGATCAATATTATGGATCCATTTCTTTTCAGGGCATTTGGTAAAAAATGTAAAGTATAGTTTAAAAGGAATTATTGGATGCGTACTAAGTACTAGGGATTAGTTAAGGTGTTGGTTTTGCATGGCTTGGTTTTTGGTGGGGAGGGAAGAAGCCACCACAGAAGTGAATCTTTTGTGAAAAGCTCCTAGAAGCTTCCTCCATGCCTGGCAGAGTGAATCCCTGCTTGGCACTAAGAACAGACATGCTGCTAAGCCAATTAGACAAGCAGTAATATATTTAAGAAGGAAATCAAAACTGCAGCCAGTTAACTTTTAAGTTTGCTAATTTTTTGGTTGGCACCTCTTCTGGTTTGAAAGCAAAAGCAGCAAGAGATGCTGTCGCTGTTGCAGTGTGTGTTTTTGATTGCAATGCAGTTTGAGTAGTCAGTTTTAGAATACTTCCGGTTTTGTGCTGTTGTAGCATATTTTATTATTAATGGACCCCCCGTGGTGTTAGTTTTTGCCCTAGTTGTCCATCTCCCCAAAGACCTGCCCTTTTGTTCCCTTTTCCTCCTCCCACTGAATGTCAATCCCTCCCCAAGCCTGCCCCTTTCTCTAGAAACTTCCCTATCAATTTTATAGTCTTCAAAACCCCATTGGTTTGTTTAAGTTATTCTCCTCCCCTGTAGTCCCCTATTGGTTTAAACATTGTATTCCCCGCCTTGTGGTCCACCCCCAGTTGCTCCCAGTGTGTTAAAGATTGTATCCTCCTCTGGGACCTCTCCCCATTTCTAAGTTGATGTATGCATTTGAGTCAGTGTCTTTCTGTCCCTGGCCCTCCAGGGAAGAAACTCCTTTGGAAAACATACAGAAGACCTCTCCCTGTTCCTTGTCCCTGCCCTCGGCGCAGTCCTATCCCCAATGCAGTCCACCTGTGCCATAGAGCAGCTGTGCCCTACAGCTGCACCCTGGATTCGACAGCTTTCTGGGGGCAGCCCACTCTGGCTGTTGGTGTCAGGAGCTAGTCGGTCTGAAGAAATCCAGCATGGCAGCAAGACTCCAAGTCAGAAATACAATTTATTAGGAAAAGGGGAAAAACCAAATACATGCAATAATACAAAAGAAAAACCACGGACAGAATACGACCTGTCACCCTGCTAGTTAGGGTGGTGGCAGCAGTCCGGATGAAATGGTCTTGTTGAAGTGGTGATCCTGTAGAAACCATCTGGTAGCTCTTGTCCTCTGAAGACCAGTGGGTGAGGGTGGCCGTTCTTCTAGGAAGCCAGTGGAAAGACTGCTTGTGGTGTCCCAAAACTCAGATTCTATCCAGCTGGGGATGCTTAGCTCCTGCCCCCTGGGCAGAGCATCTTGCAATGGGCTCAAATTGTTCTGAGTCATGCAGTGGTTCCTTGATTACCCTTTAAACAGAAATGGCTCCTGGAGGGAGTCATCTCTGAGTCATGTGGCAAGACATGGATGGCCCCGTTAAGAGATAAGGAGATAAGGAAAAAACGATGCCCCTCCCGGTTTCAGCAGCTCTTGAGGTTGGGAGCAGAATACATTTTTATATTGTAGCCTAGGACAATACAGGATGAATGCTTTTGCATTTGCAGGAGGTTTGTGTGGATTTGAAAAGCATCCTTATAGCAGAGGCACAAAAGTATTCTCATACCCTTTTAAATCATCTTCAAACCAAGCAATTCTCACAAGAAGGTAACGCATGAATGACTTGCAAGTGAGTTGAAGAAACACGGCAAAGATAAGTAGTGTTCAACTGCAGAGAATCGTTTAGGGACACCATACCTTTATATACCTTTATATTTTAAATCAGGAAGCATGGATGGACCGTTTTTTTCCCCTTAGTTGACTACAGAACCAGCGGTCCCTTGCGGGAGGGTGTTTGGATTCAAGATGACACTGGCAGCTAAGAGCATGGCTACATAGAAGGTGCTACTTTTAGACCAGAACATTCAACTACTTAAAGGCAGATAGGAGAATAGCTGACTAGTGACAGCTCTGAGCAGAAGAGCCTGTGGCTTATCCTGTGGGAACAATAGTAAGACATTTCAATTGAAAAACCCCATTCATTTCCAAGGACCAAACATCAGTAAAAATAAAAGGTCAAGTAAAGACACCCTAGTGCTCTTCTTATCAGAAGCATGTTCCTCCATATGAGAGCATTTAGGAAAGGACAGTCCATTCATAAAGAAAGGTGTGCCAGTTAGAAAACCTGTAGAACAATACAAGACAAACTCACACAATATACATCCTCAAATGCAAAATGAAGAAATAATCATTTCAAGCTTCCGTGGAATTAATTGCATTTTATTTGTTCTTTTCATTTCAGCTGCTATCAAGTTATTTTTTAAGACTGAATTTTATGAATTCAGCAAAGCTCTCTTTTTGAATGTCTGCATACCCCTATAAAACACTGAGGTGACAAAGAGAACGGCAGTGGAAGGAAACCTGGTCCACCTCCCCCTCCTTGAAGCTTTAGGCCAGCGAGTGATTAGAATTTAGTCACTTCATTTGCTTTACCAAGAGAGAATGTTTTCTAGCCTTTATCTTTCCTTTTGGAGCTGATTCACTTTGTAGTCATAAATTCTTGACTCAGTTGGTGAGAAACAATGGCATTACAGCCGTGGATGTTAAAGTGCACTGGTGGGAAATGAAGTTTTCATCTTCAGGTCCTTGCTTCAGTAAATCTTCCAAATTCATCAGAAAGAAAGTTCCCAGACCAGTAATCCCCACTCAGATGACCTAATTCAAATAGTCTGTAGGCATAAGAGGCATCAAGCAGGTGCTGTCATCTGTTAGGGGAATACCCAGCCAGTACATGATTGTCTAGTTAGGCGGCAACAATTTTGGAAATAATTTAGTTTTTTTGTATTGCAAGTGAATGGTCAATACATTTTATTAGTGGATACGGGTAAAAGAATGTCTTCTGCATCCTTTCAGAGGGGAAGCTTCCCTAGATCTAAAGCTGCTCAGCTCCACGATAGGATGCTTTGTCTGAAAAGGGAACTCAAGTCTTTGTCCTTTTGGATTGCTTCCATAGTTTTTCACTCACTCTTCAGGTACCTGTTAATACGTTCTCTTATCCCTTGCAAACTTTTATGGGCATAGTCACTGAATTGGTACGTATTCCATGAAGTCCACAGGCCCTGTTGAGATGCAGCCACAGGTCTCAAGGGTGTTAGCAGATGTTATTCTGAGGCCACTCCTAATGATGTTTGATGGATCATAGTGACTGAGGAAAGTGCCCAAAGACTGGATGAAAGCAAATGTCACCCATCTTGGAAAAAGGCAACTAGGAGGACTTGGAAAAGTACAAGCCAGCCAGCCAGCGTCATTTTTATCCCCAGGAAGTTGATGGAGCAGCTATTGCTGGAAAGCATTGCCAGGCACATGAAGGAGGACAAAATAACATAGTCAGCATGGATTTACCAGGGGAACTTCATGCTGAACAACTTTTTAAACTCCTCTGATGAATCAACTTGCCCGGTAGATGAAGGGAATATTGTCTGCCTGGGCTTCAGGAAGGTTTTTGACATTTCTCTAGGTGGCAGCACACATACATCCCAGAAGGAATAGTGCAAAGAGGAGGGAACCAGTGTCTTTTCAAGGATGCTCAGTGAAAAGACAAGAGGCAGTAGGCACACACTGAAATACAGGAGATTGCCTCTGCACATCAGCAAATGATTTTTTACTGTGAGGGCGACTGAACCACGGCACAGACTGCCCAGAAAGATTGTGGAGCCTGGATCTTTGAAGACATGAAAAGTACACCCAGATATAATCCTGGGCAAGAGGCTCTAGGTAGCCTGGTTTAAGCAGGGGGGTTGGACCTGGTGAGCCCCACTGACGCCTTCCACCCTCGTTCATTCTGTGCTAGTGAATTCTCTTAGAGATGCATTTCAAGCACTGGCATGACAAAGATCTGTGCAGAGAGAGATCCAAATGGACATGGGATCTAAGTTCCTTAAGTAGTGCTCAAGAAGAATGCAAAACTCTGGGATAAGTGTCTCTTCCATAACTTAATCCCTTTCATGGGAAAATTCCCCAGCTATAGAAAGATCTTCTGATAGGCATGCTTAAGACTGACACTGGCTGAGCAAATTTCTCCCTATGTGTGTTTAAGACCAGTTAGGATCTTCACCAATAGTGTTGTCAACATAGTCACAGAATGTATATTGTTAAGAAGGGACAACTTACATCAGAATGGCAAATATTGGTCCACAAAATGTATTAATGTATGGGAACTATCTACTTGGGTTGAAAATAAAAAGAAAGAGTTAGTCTTTATTTATCAATTTCATCCCAATATTGATAAGGTAAGAAAAAGACCTTAGTCCTTAACCTTCTTAACTCAAACAAAGATTTTTAAAAATTCCTTGTAAAAAATGTATCCTAATTATCAGACTATGAAACAATTTTAGTTGGGAAAAAAGTTCCAAAATTGTGTAGATAGTGGTAAAGAAGCCAAGAAAATAGGTAAGAAACAAAAAGAGAGCAAAAGAGTCAGCTTCAGTCTGCAAGCTCGTTCTAGAAGTAATCTGCTAGAAAAAGGAACCCCCAGTTGAATTTCCAATGTATTCATGCACTTGATTCAGTAACTAGTCAATGTAAAAACCAATCCTTTTGTACGACTTCTCCCAGCAACAAAAACTCCAGCAGCTTGACACCACCATCATGCCTGTCCCAGATGTACTTTAAAAGAAATGATCCTTTCTTGAAACTCTGTTTGCATAAAAGTTGCAAGACATTGGAGGGATTCTCCACATTCTCATTTCTCCGTGTGGCTTGAAAGTATATTTGATAAAATATGCAACAAAGCATATGATTTATAAGGTAGGGTAAAATGGATGATTTGGGAATTGATCTCTTGTTGATATTAAACTTCATATCCACTCTCTGTGAAGTTTCTAAAACAAATGATGGAGCTGAGGCATGAATCTGCCACAACAAGTGTTGAGCAAACATACACACTCCCCTTCACATGCCCCCCTTCCACACACACCTAGGCCCACGCAGAGGTCAGCATAGCAGATGATGAACACCTTGGAAAAGACCGAAATGCTAAATACCTCTCTTTGTGGGCAAAATAGCTGGTGCAACAATTCAAATATCTGGTGTAAAAATTCTGTTTAATATCTACTTCCTATTTAAAACACAGCTTTTCATTTAATTATATGTAGGGAATATTTTCATATTATTTGTTTCTTTACAATTACTTCATTCTCATGTGTTGTATGTCTAGGAATATTTTCTTCTAAAGATAGAAAAAAATAGATAATATCTTTTCAGAAGAAAACATTGGTTTATACAATTTTAAACCATCATGATATGGAAGAATTCTTTTGTCCCTCACTAAGGTGGAAGAACTATTTGGATCACAGATCATTTACAATGAAATACTTTACCTTTTTAAGATGCTTTCAGTCAATTTTATATCCTCATTGCTTATTCATTGTAAACAGTAATTTTTCAGTGAAGGGAAAGTGTGTGGTATATCTGCATTATGTTCAAACCCAATTCCTACTAAAGGCCAGGCTGAACCCCAGTAAATAATGTCCTGAATGATATTTTGCCGCCTTCTTTGGCACTTCATGAAATCCTAACATGAGGAAGTGTGGAAATACAGAGATTTTGTCCCATGTAGAAACCCATCCCATGTATTTTATGCTGTAATTCTTCTCTCTTTTAAAATTTGCTATCTTCTGCATAGTTTTCATTAACCTGTTACAGTAGTGAAAATCACAGATCAAGGTAATTTTGTAACACTTTGATTTTACCCCAAGAGCTGAGGGAAAACTTGCTCCTATACTTCAATCTGAGTTTCTTCTAGATTCAAACTTTGTTTCTCTACCATCAAGAGTCTCCTGTGTTGCTGCTCAAAGCCCCATCCAACCTGACCTTGAATACTTTCAGGGATGGGACACCCACTACTTCTCTGGGCAACCTGTTCCAGTGTTCCATCACCCCCACAGTAAAAAATGTCTTCCTTTCATCTAATATGTGTCAGAAGTATTAAATCTAGGCATATAAACTTTGAGGAAAGGTTTGAAATTCTTTTGATTTGAATCACATTTTATATGAATACTGACTTACAGGTGACTAAAATATGTTGATGGGCATTTGAGCTGACACTTTTTGAAAAGGTGCATGGAATTTAAAATTAAAACCAGCACCATTAAAAGCTTTGTGCCGTTTTCTTTTTCCTCTGGTATTCAAAATTGCATATATCAAATATCTGTGCTTCATACAAAGCTCTTAGACACTCTCAGAAAAAAGCTTTTCTTTCAGACTAAGTTGCAGTTTACGTAGAACACTAGTACTAGTGAAGGTTTTTCTGGGCATAGGGGGAACACCTTCTCATTGGATTTGTGTGCAGAATGCATTTTATCCAAACTGGAAAATTGATCCCAGCTGTGTTCTAGTCATCATTCTTACTGCATCAGGCCTGAAGATTCTGTGAAAAGTAGCCTGTGGACCTTGAACATAGCTCATGTGAAACAGATGAGAGGCGATGGAGAAGTTGAGGGAGAGAATAAAGAGCATATGGCCCAGTACAGACTAACAATTGTTTGGCACCCTTTAAAGGCTGTGTTTGACAAGCAGGGCTGAAGCAGGTCTGCAAAATATCCGGGAGATCAAAATCCATTGAAGCAAATTGCCCTGGCCAGTCACCTTGCTGCCGATAATTCCCTCTCCATACCAGCTGATCAGGCCTAACAATGCTGCTGCAGAAGTATTGTGAAAAAGGTAGGCATATTTTCACAGATGCAGGGGAAAATCCCCTTGGATGATGATTCCAAGGGATTACTTGATGGAGCAAGTTATGTACCCTTATCTACCGTGCAATATCTAAGTTGGTGAGTTCACTATCTGTCAGCATCACTTTAGAAAATAAATGTTTGATGCACAAAAAAATATTTCATATGTCCTGTCTACCTGCTTCATTTCAACCAATGAATAGGCTACGTTCCATCAGCAAAGGGTTTATGATCCTATGTTTCTTTAAACTGTGGTAATTCTTTATTTTTTTCTAAATCAGACACTGTCTATTCATAAGATTCAGATGTCCATGGCAGGAGTGTAATTAAATTCACATGTTAAAAAATAACCTTCTTCTTGTTATCTTTTTTTAAATTACTGACATGTAACATCAGTCTGAGAGCTGAAGAAAACCCCTTCATTTGCTGTTTGCCAAGTATCATCTATGTGATACAAATTCTGCTTGAGAAATCACACCCGTGGATTGCCATGTAGCACTACTAGTAATGCTTTCACAACCTTTTCTTCATCATTAGGTCTTTTGGTGAAGTGAATGATTAGAACATAAGCAAGGGCATTTGTTCAAGATGCTCCAGAAAGAGCTGTGGTCTGTTCTCTTCTTTGCTGCCTATGTTAGCACTGAGCTGCAAAAAATGAAAGATTACTAGGAAAAGTGTTACTTTCAGTCTAAACTTGTAAATGATGTTTGGAATACCCTGTTAAATGACAAGGTGCTCTTTTAAAATATGGCATCTTAAGGGAAAATGTCAGCTTTAAAAAGGTTTTGAGACAGTTGCTTCTGGAAAAAAAAAAAAAAAAACCAACAAAAGAATTGGAGGCATCTAAGGTCTTTAGGCATACTATTTTGAAGATTGATTCAAACCACAGTTTCTTCATATAGGAAGAGCAGAGGACCATAGATGCAACCCATTTGAAAATGGATTTCTATATGTTTCTGGTTGGGATTACCAGACATCATTTCTTGTGAAGTCGAGGGACTGCAGTTAGCACTCCAATAATTTCCTTCCCTGAAATTCAACTGCATTTGCTCCTTTTTCCAGAGTCCCCATTTATTAGTGAAGGTATGCTCTATCTATGCATTAGAATATTCCATTAGAGTGTGTGACTCATACTTGCTAGTTAAAATTAGCTGGAACGGAATGGATAGTTACAGTTGCTTGTATACAATAGTCTTATTTTGGCAAGTTTTCTTTAGACAATGTTGAAGCAGCACTAGCAAATAGGAAGTACAGCTTGCAGCAGGGAAGGACACTCTTCTGCTTTCTCAAGTTTCCTGTAGTTAAATAGACGCCAAAAGGCTTTTCCTAGTACTACTACTGTCTTGTAGGAATACTTGATCTAATCCTATCTTTGATCAAATTACGAATGGGTTACTTTTCTACAAGGCAGAACATTTTTCTTTTAATAATATGTATTTTGTAAGGTGGAAACATGAACTTGTGCACCAGTCACGTGGAATGTACTCCTTATTAAGTTTCACAACCTTCTTTAGAAAATATTGACTGTGTGTAACTTCAAAAGAAGAATTCTGGGCATCTTCATTCTATTGATGTAATTGTTTTTCTGCCATGCTGGTATTGTTTTCTATCATTTTTACCAACAGAAATATTTTTCCCTGACACCTATGGAAAAGACCTATGTTTACTCAACAGTGCGGCATCAGTACATTGTTTAGAATGATTTCAACATGGTCCCAAACATATCGGACAGCTAGACAGCAGAGGTTAGCAACAGGGAATGGGAATAACTTCTGAACCGTTTCAGTAGATTTCCCAGGAAGGGAAAATTGCTTTCTGCCACTGCAAATTTTCCCAGAGATTTTGTCTGGTTAAGAGTTGCATCAAAAGAGTATTTTTGCACAAACCTTGGGGCAAGCTCTGTCTCCGATTTACTAGTGAATGCAAAGAGGGTGAAAGTGCTGCTTCAAAGCCCTCTGTGTGCTTTCTGTACCAAGAGGGGGGGTGACCCCAGAAATAAGTTTTGATCTCTCTTCAGAACACAAGGCATGTCATCACCTCATTCATCTTCTTCTGGGACTCATAGCATCTTAAGACTAAGAAGCTCTCTTGCTTGCTGAAGTGCGTTCAGCAAAAAAACCTTGTCTCATCAGCAAATTTGAACACAACTACAGTCGAGTCAATTCCAATGCTGGCAGGGCAATACTCTACCCCACTAGTAACACGCCACTATTAGAAGACTGTGTAAAACTATTTTTGTACAAAGTAATCGGAGGGAAAAATAGAATTGGGAAGAACTGCACATTGTTCTGGAAAAAAGTCTCCTGCCTCAGTCTTACAGACATCATTTGCTGGTATCATTTTTAATAGTTGGGGCTTTTTAAATTTTGTAGAAGAAAAAATATTACTGCACCTTTATGTTTCCTTAATAGAAGTACAGCCATTTCTTAATAGATTAGAAGTAAGCCATTTGAATATGTACAAATGGTCTTTTCAAATACATATGCTATAGCACACTGTGAAAGTAATCTAAAGGTTTAAAAAGATTTTGGAAGAAAGTAAGTCTAAGGTGATAGAAGAAGAAGAAGAAGAAAACAGCAGTTTTCTTCTGGTGAAAAAAAAACAAACGGAGGACCTTGTACAGTGGAGATGTATTATTTGACTTCCTGAAAAACTGAGTAGGTTTGCTATTGCCAATGGTTTTCATTAGGAAGGAAGAGATTCCTTTGGCAAAAAAACCCCTTCAAATTGACTTGACAAAAATGTTATGACACTTAACTTCACCAATCCTGAAGAAAAATTCTCATCACTTGATCTGGAAATCATGATGGTAATGGAGACAAGGATGTCTAAGCCATGCCATCAGGAACATAAAAAAGCATTAGAATGCAGGTAAGACTGAGCTCCTGAACTAGTGTGAAGAGAATGCAACAAAGACATTTTCCTTTAAGAGTCTTCAGGATGGAAGGCAGAGCAAATTTTTTCATGGGAAGTATTTCTGAATAGAATGAATCTTCAAAATAACATTGTTTTCCAAAACCTGTTTACAGTATCTCTTACCATGATACACAGTTCCTATGAATAGAAAAAGCAAAGCACTTTTTTCCAAACTGTTGTGCACTCTTAAGCAATCTACAATAAAAATAGTATTTTTTCATGCTGGGAATGATGTTAATTACAAAAAAGCCTTGTAGCACACTTGGCACTGTAGTCTCTTGATTAGCATAGCTTTTTATTCATCAAACACGTTTCACATTGACTATTTTTCTCTTTTAAATAACGGCGTCTTTGTACTTATGCAGCATCCATGAAGAATTTCTTGGGTGTTATTTTGTACCTGATCCTAAATGGCAGGTTCTGCATTCTGCCATCTGTCTAGCTTTGCCATTTGATGCAGCTTCTGAGAGGTATTTTCAGAATCGAGGACTACTTGCAAGAATGATGCTAAATCCATGCATTTTACTCCTTGGTTAATGCAAAACTATTTTTCCTTTACAGTTCAATGAGAACAGGAAAATAATGATGGTGAGTTCAATCCTTAGAGTAATACAAAGAGGACTATTATCATCATTAGAAACCAAGCAAGGTGTATTTATTGCACATGCAGTATACTCACTAATGCAAATTACCCTGTAAATTCAAAAGGAATCTGTATCATAGGAGTGGATGGAATGTTTCTATTGATATTTTGCTTAAAGCAGAAAATTAATTCTTTTGACAGCCAACTCATGATTGCAAGCTCACTTTCAACTACAGCTTTCAAACAGATGAAACGTGTCTGTTTCTAAAACGATACAGTACAGTACACAATAGCAAGTCAGGTCATAGACATTCAAAAGAAAAAAACAGATCAAAGGACACATTCATTCCCATCTACAAGCCCTCAAGAGTGTACAGGTCAAATGTCCCCAGAAAACTAGGCTGGTGGCGCAAATTCTCTATGTTGGCACCAGCAGAAGCAGCTGCTATCTTTATAGGATGCAATCTTGCTTACATCACCCTTCAGAGCAATCTTCTGTACCCCTGCCCAATACACCTTCTGCTCTATTCCTTGGACTTCACATTTGCATTTCTACAGAGTCCTGTCCTGCAAACTGACTCAAAGTTCAGGTAATAGATTTCCAAGATTTAGAAATGTTGTGTGAGGTTTATTTATTTCATATTTCCTTCCATCTAAGCAAACTGTAACTTTCGGAAGTGAAATATTTCGAGTATGTCACGTGTATTTTAATGTTAGCTCTGCTTCACATTCAAACTTCTCACAGACCCCTGTGATGCCTTGCTGCAAAAATATATAGCTGCCAAGGGTGGTTGTGGGAAGTTAGAATTGCCAGAAAACCATACAAACAATCTAACAATAGAGCCTTGGATTTCTGAATATAATTGCACCATGTAAAGTCAAAATATAATATTTAAATGACTTTATATAATGATGAGTGTGGGCTAGAGAGAATCCAGATAGAATTTTATTTTTTTAAACAGTTCCGGGAAAAACATGGCCTTGACTTGGAAGTATAGCACGAAATATTTTTATACAGCATGAGTTCTCATTACCTAATCATATGATTTGTAGACCTGAATTGGAAACCAGGAAATAAACAAAGAAAAATATTCAAGCTATAAAAGATGGGAGTTTAAAATTTTCTTTGTATTTCTGGTTAAAGCTATTAGGTAGCTAAATGGTCACCCATGATTTTAAAAAGCATCTGGACATTAAAAATAGGTAAATTTCTGCGGGACTTGGATGTCAGCTATTCCTGAAAAGCTTTATTTCACCGCTTTCCAACCCTGAATCAATCCACTTAAACGCAGCTGTATTTCAGATGCTCAGTGGAACTGTCCATGTAATGCATATAGTTGACAAATAGTCTGCAGAAAAAGCTAGATCCATTTGAAGATCTTTTTCTGTAAATGGTATTCACGTTATTTGTACAAACACACAGATGGGATTTCTGCTGTCTTCTTCAGGCCACTTCCTCCAGAGAGCTCTCCATCAAATCTCTCTAGTTCTACTCTTCTGGTGATCCAAAGTCAGCACTGGGATGGTCCAAGTGCATGAATTACTGTCTGCTAGAGGTGCACCCCGAGGGCTTCTGTGTGCAGCATCACGTGAGCCCTACTAATGTCACCCTGTTGGTATCAACTGAGCTAGCTGGACCTTAAGGGACAAGATTGTGCACTGATATTGTAATAGAAATTAGGTACTAAGAAGGAGGCTGGAAGATTTAAATATTTCTGCCTCCAGCTTAAGCAACACTAAATCTTGGTCTTTATCTGAAAAACTAGGTGAATTAGCCTATTTGGCATTCCTATGCCAAAAATGTCAGTAATACAACAAGAACCGTCAAAAGAGTAACAATTCCAATCATTACTTTGTAAAAATAATTCATTGGAAGAAGTCGGGAAGAAGGATGAAACATGCCAATATCCTACCCTGAGAATCATTCTGTTGATTTGCACAGGTTTCTTATTATATACCCATCTAATGCATTGGACATGCATGCTTGTGATGACACAAATACTTGCAAAGCTTACCAGATAAACCATGTTCTCTTCAGACAGCAAAACATTGCTTGATGGTTGTGTTTGCTAATTACATTTAGACTCAATGTTCTTAAAGGTCTTTTCCAACCAAAGTGATTCCATCATTCTCTAAATCGCAGATCCTGCTTGTCTTGGTTTAGGGCAAATTTGGCAGCAATCCTCAAGAAGGGGTGATTTATTAAAAATATTGATCTAGTACTGATATCCAACTGTGACGGACCAAGGCTCTCTAACAGTTCAAAATTAGAAAGTGTATGTTTATTGCAACGCTGGGCAGCGTGCGGGATAGCTCCCAAATACACACTGTGATTTAGAGGTGATAACAGAGTCTTTTTATCTATACAAGTATTGAATACCCAAAAGACAAATACATATTCATAATTTAGGTACATCCCATCATTCCTCACTTCGTATGGTAATTAGTTCAAAAGCTATTAAGCACACGTAGTTTGTTCCTCAAAATGAATCGGTGGTCCCTTTCATGGGGAGGGGTTCCAAAATGAGGAAATAAATGAAGTCTTCCTGGTTCTGAACTTTCTACATTTTCAATGCAAATATGACAAATGAACCCATTGGTAGAACTCCCATTCCCCATCTTCAATTGGTTTCAGAACAGAGGTGGCCTACAATTGTCTTATGTTCCTAAAAGCTATTTATGAGTTTCTATATTCTTCATGATAAACCCAGCTAAGCAAACATGATGTTGACAAGCAATCAATTATTAGTTAACTACTAACTCTTAACTTCAACAAGGCCTACCTATTTATTTTGATAAACTCTAATAAGGCTTATCTCTAACTAAAACCTCAGCTCCTCTAAAATCCCTAAATTTCTTTAAAGTTTATGTCTCAGGGGGCCCCCCCCAGAAAGCCCACCTACACGGCCCCTCCCCTCAACTGGTCTGGGAAACATTTCCTCTGAGAGAAGTGGAAAAAATCTGTTTATTTACCAGGGAAAGCACCCCCCAGCACAAAAAATGAACAATACCAGATGACAAAACTCAATCGCCGCTCTGAAGAGACAACAAATTCAGAAAGTCTCTCCTGTGGATGCTTGCTCTGTTATCAATCCCTCCGGCACTAGGAAAGGCTGCTGCCCAGAGTAGGCCCCCATAGGCCACAAAGTGCAAGCTCTCAGTGCTCTCCAGGTCCCAGTCTGGAGCAGGTTTGAACAGTTCCAAGAAAAGGGAAAGAAAAAAGACAGTCCAGGGAAAACTCTGCCTCAGCCAGCTAAACCAACTGAAAAGCAAAGAACACTCTGTTCTGCTCCATCAGTGCCCAGACAACACAGTGCAGCACAGAATGTGGAGCAGTGTTGCTTTTAGAAGAGTGAGTGCAGCCTGTGATAACAAACTCCGTACTTCTTCTTCTCCCCACCTTTGCTCTCAGAAGCAGTCTTGAAGGCAGAGAATATAATATCCAGCATTAACAGAACAGATGGCTGGGGATACAACATCATAAAGTCACCCTAGGACACTGCTCTACTGAGATATGTCACCAGACTATGCTAAGACAAAGTTTTGGAACTGCTAATTAAAATTCTACTATCACAGTGAAGCTGAGGAGGAAACACAGCTCACTCCAGTTACCTTGTGGCATGCCAATACTTCCTTTCAATCACAATGGTTTTCGTCTTTAAGTCCGTGACATCACAGGCATAATTCAACATCTTTTGGGCAGGAAGGAAGATATTCTTCTTCTCATTATACTGATGGGTAAGCTGAAATGCAAAGCAGTTAATTCAAAGTGAAACAGCGATAAAGTCAATAGTAAAACTCACCACAGTTTTGTTTACCAACCCAAGTCCTTACGATCCCAAAATACAAGAACAGCTGTAAAAGCCTTGTGGTTTCTTAAATTTTTCCTATACCTACATGGGAGGGTAAGGGATAAATGATCCCAAACAATGGTAATCCACAACAAAGCATTCTTGACATCATATTCAGCTTTTGCATAGCGAGCTCTTCACCTGATCAAGTTATTCCATTGCAATAGTTTGGGGAGTATCTTAGAGGGCTGCCTGTTGTTGGTTTAAACCATCTTGATCATTCAGGAACCCAGTAGCAATGAGAAAGTTCAAAATAAGATAGTGCTACACATTGATTTTCCTATATGACAGACATATTTCTACAAGACAGAAGGCTGACCTAATGCTTCCCTACAACATGGCTGAAGTGGCATCCTGTTCCCCATAGGTTTTTCAGTTTAATTTTAGCAGCTTTCTTACTAGATTAATGAGCTGAACTAACTCAAAAAGGAATCAGATAAGTGCCAGAGCTTTAAAACAAACAACAACAACAACAACAAAAAAGATGCAAAATGGTGATTTGTGGGTGCGTTTGAAAACAGAAATTTTTTTGTATTTTTCATAGAGACATGGCATTCTCTAGAATGATATTGCTCCAACGGTTTGAGTTTGGTTTTCTTTTTCCCCCTCAATTGTAAATGTTATGCATTCTTTTTGGCCATTTCAGTAAATAGATTTTCTGATACGTGTGAAAGACAGTCTAAAGTTCCCCTCATTTGCCTCACGACCATTCCCAGGACAGACACTGGGACCCTAAAGACACCGATGGGAATTCTGGCCTGCCAGTAATGGATGAACACCAAAAATCCTGAGGCCCCTGAGCAGAATTCTGGCCTGCCAAGTGATTGTTCACAGCTGTGTCTTCAGTGACTGCTTCTAGCAGGGCCTGCCAAAGGGCGACCCGGCCTATATGCTTGCACCTGCTTCACGACAATAGACCAGGAATTTTCCCACCTCTTGGCCAGATGAACTTGCTGGGGCAACTTGGTAGCCCCCCCATGGAAAATCCTTCATCTCCACTACCAGCGTGAGGCACCGAGGTTGAAGCCCCCCTACCAAGGACTGAGACTGAGACACCTGTAATTCTGATGCAGGGGTGCTGGCCTGACTGAAGCAGGATGCCTGCTGAGTGTTGCCTACAGATGTGTTCACCGGACCTAGACTGGTTTCCCCCAGAAAGCAGTCCTGAAACAGTGGGTCCCACTCACTGCTGATACTGACTTATCCTGCTGAGAACATGGACTGTCTGTACCCGTCTTCAATATCTTTTTCCCCCTCAGCAATTTCAATAGACTTCTTCTTCTTCTTGATTGTATCTCAGCCATTTCAAGATTCTGTTTCCCCCCTCAGCAATGGACTATAATAGAACCTTGAGTTAACCAGGACTTGAGATCTTCCCAACGTGACTAGGCAAACTCTATCGGCTGGACTAAGAGGACTTAGTCTCTCCATGTTTGGTAGCTATACTCCTCTCTCTTTCTCCCCCTCTTTTTTATTCTTTTCCTCTCCCTGATTCCTTTCAGGCATTTGCTGTGGTCATTCTATAAAGGTGCATTTGTTTGGATTGATACTGCAATCCCCTTTCCAGGTTGTCTGTTGCACTCCGAGATCAGTTAACCAACCAACCAGTTAACCAACCCCTTGGTATCAGCGGATCGTGACAATACCTTCTTTCAAGCTGACATTGGTTCTAGTCCATATAAGCACACTGGTAGGTAAAAGTAGACTCTAAAAGATAACATTCAAAATGTATTTCCCTTGTCTTCCCATTAAAGCAAGTGAAGAAAGCAGACAGGAGATCTTCAGATAACATGCTATGCAAATTGAAAAGATTCTGTCCTTATTTGAAGCAACTGAGAAACTCACACAATGAAATACAGTTCAGACAGATCGAAGGGTCACAGATGATGTCAAATCTGTACTTTCAATGTTTGAATGAAGCAAGATTTCTTGAAGTACAATCCTATAAAATGAAGGTGAGTTTGCAGAAGCAATTGAACTGGGTCTGTTTTATAAACACAATGTTTTCTAAGTAACTGAGGATTCAGGAAGGCAACCTTGGAATTTAAAGGATTTAGAAAGATACAAATACCAAGACTGGCAGTTCATTAGCTTTAACAGTCTCTTCAAATAAGATCTATTTTTAACTTCTTCTTGTAGTAGGTCTGAAGACATTAGGAATGATGCAATAAAACAAAACAAACAACAAACCAAAACAAAACCAAAACAGCTTTCTCAAAAAGCTTGGAGAAACCAGAGAAATTATGATTTTTAGGGGTTAAGTAGTCCTTTAAAAGTTGTCTCTGGGAAAAGAGATAAAAAACCACTAATTGACTGTGGAGTATATTCCAAACCTGTCCTGAAGCATGTAAGGGACAAGAGCCTGTAATAAAACTACTGTGCTGGGTTCATCTGTTAAAAGCATTCCAGAATGGTTGAAATTATCAATCACATAATGTGGGATTAAAAAAAAAAAAAAAAAAAAAGAAAAAAAGAAAAAGAAAAAAGAAGAAAGCATAGAGAAAAAAATATTTTGAACATGTTTTCCCATTCCCAGATGGCATAACAGCTTTATTTCATTTTGTTCCTAAGACTGATTAATAGCTTATGAAGTGTTTTACAATTGAGAGTGAGAGTGTTCACACTAACCATACAATTTGGATGGATCTCTTTTACTTTGCACAGCAGCAGATACGGTTTAGCACTCCACAGTTCAGTCCCCGAAAGTGAATGGGTGTGGCAGATTTAACCTAACTGGCCAGTCCACCAGAATGCTTAATTATCTTGGAAAATGCTTTGCTCTGTCTCATTATCTGGACATGTCTCTCTAGCTCCGCTTTGAGCTCCTTGATCTTTCATCTACAGGATGAGATCCAATTTAGCTTAGCAAGGACATAGCCTTTCAAAACCACATCTTTTATCTTCTGCATTCATACAAGTACATTTCTACTGCAGGGAACCCTGTGGAAGATCCTAGTTGTTTTGTTTCTCAGATAGTTGTTGCATAAAAGAGCTCTTCTTTTAATTTTTTCCCTGCTAAAGTATAGGCTCTGTACTTAACTGATTGTGATGCTAACTCATTATCATCTATTCTTCAGTCATACAGAGTAGGCAGCAAAGTTTTCTTCTGAAGACATTCATTTAATGAGAAATGCTGAAGGTCTGACTTTAGTTGCAAAGGTCACTGATTGACCGGTTGCAAAATTGTTAAGTCTAGTAAGAGCAGGAAAAGTGTGCTGTTGCTGTGCCTGTAAATGTCGTGTCAGCTGCTGTTGGGATAAAAAGCATGAGCATAAGAAAAGATATCTGCATGGATAGAAAAGAAATTTGTTGTGATTTCTGCACAAGAGGAAGTATGAAGCACTTATTTCAGTGGCTAAGACAGTATCATCATTGGGCCAGTTCTCTTCAACATCTTTTGAACAACCTGGACACAGCACTTGAAGGAATATTAAGACAGTTTGCCAAAGACACTACATTGGGAGGAGCTGTGAACTAACTCCCTTGAGGGCACAGAGACCTTGCAGAGAGATCTTGCCAAATAGGAGAGATGGGCAATTCTTGCTGGCCGGGAGTCTATGCACAAATCACAAAAGGGGCGGGACTGCTGGGGACGGCGTCTCAAGCTGGTTTTTTTCCAGCATCAGTCTCATGACATGGTGATGACAATGGGAAGCTGCCAGCAGCTCACGTCCCCAGCAGCAGACAAAGAACTTAATGTTACAACTTACTTGAAAAGTTTTTTGACCAATCACACAAAGCAAAAGCATATTGACAGTACTTCTGTCCAATCACTATAAAGACATGTACCTGGGCTTAGAACGATGCTCGCTTCTTTCGAATAAAAGACCTGCTTGTAAGCCTTAAGATACAACGCACAGAGCTCCATTATTAAGCTTAGAACTACCTAACATCGCGCTAGATATACTTTGCTGTAGCTTAGGGAGTTATTCTAGACAAGCATTAATACACAGACCATTGTTCCATTTGTCCTTACTTTTCTACTTCTCATCTAATTTTTCTGCTGACAAACCTTATGACTACTGCTTAGCTCCAATGACAGTTCTGCTGTCTCTGAGGCCTTCCTTTTGCAGCTTTCCCAAACCCCTCTGTTTTTGAGGATTCCCACAGGCAATCACCAACCAGATGGAGTGGAACAAGGGCAAGTGCTGGATTCAGCACCTGCAACAGGGCAATCCTGGTGGGTGTATAGACTGGGGAGGGAGCAAGAGGCTGGGAGAAGCACTGCAGAAAGGGACCCAGGCTCCTGGCCAATGGCAAGCTGAATGTGCATCAGCAGTGCCCTGGCAGCCAGGAGGGCCAAGCCTGTCCTGGGGTGCATCAGGCACAGTATCACCAGCTGGGCAAGGAAGGGGATTGTCTTGCTCTGCTCTGCTCTGCTCTGCTCTGCTCTGCTCTGCTCTTCTCTGCTCTGCTCTGCTCTGCTCTGCTCTGGGGCGGAATCACCTTGGTATTAGAAAGTCCTCAAATGAGGTCTACAAAGACAGGACTCAAAGAAATGGCATGCAGCTGAGTCAGGGGAGGTTTAGGTTGGGTATCCGGAAAAAGTTTTTAACCAGAGAATGGCTGGGCACTGGAAGAGTCTTTCCAGGGAGTGGTCACACCATCACACCTGTCTGAGTTTGGGACATTGCTCTCAGGCATATGGTGTGATTCTCAAGGATGGCCCCAGGCAGGGCCAGGAGTTGGACTGATGATGATCCTGATGGGGTCCTTCCAATTCAACAGATTCAATGACTCAATGGTTCTGTCCTGGCCACTCAAGGTATATTGCTTGGTCTCATCAGATTTTGATCTGCTCTTGTTGGTCAGACTTTGTCCCTACTGGCTAATGATATTTATCACAAAAGACAAAGTGCCTTTTCTCAATTTTCTCAAGCAATTGGAACATGCGCCTTAGAATCCTAAAAAAGTCTTTTCTTTGAAACAACACTGTAGTGTTTTTCAGTGCCCAGTAGTCTTTCCAGATCTTAAGGAGAAAGAAGGCAAAATGAGGGGACGTATTACAATGAATGATTGTCAATTTTCCGGTTCTTTAGCAGTATATTTGTACTTCCACTATTCTTTGCTGTAAAATCATGGTTTTCTATAGTATCCAATTTTCTAGCAAGACACATTTCTGCAACTGAGCCCATCAGTCATTGTGAAAATATATTGTCAAAAGTACAAAACATATGAATAGGCAGTGACAAGTGAGGGAAAAAAGAAGTATGAGAAGCAGCTGCATGATACTAAAGTGAGACAAGAAGGAGGAGAAGGTGCTCCAGTTGACACAGCAAAGAATCCCCCACAGTCCCTGGAGGACATCATCATCAAGCAGGTTGTCTCCCAGCAGTCCCTGGAGAACCGTGGAGGAACACAATGGAGCTCGTGGGGAGCTCCATTGCACAGCAGGTGAATGTGCTTTGAAGGAAGCTGCAGCTTGTGGAGGGAGGGAGGGCCAGAAAAGCATCCTTGACCTCTTGGAAGAGTGGAAGAGTACGTGCAAATCTTAAACAGCTGCTAACTCTAATCTATTCTCTTTCCACTTCTTGTCTTAGGTAAGTAAGAAGACAACCCAAGAATTAGAAGCCTAAATTCTTTTGCTTGAGGCTCCCATTCTTTCTGCCATTCTCTTAAAATTTAGTTTGAAGTAAAACTCATGATAAAGTTCTTAAGGCTTGATGTTCAGGCTTGTTTCAGAAAATAGGGAGTGCAAATAACTCTTGTCACTGTCATTTTTTTCATAGAAGGAAAAAAGGGAAATTACTGGTTTTCAAGGACTTACAGAAATCCATTGGTAACGGTGGTGAGACTGAAGAGTTTAATTAATCTGAAAAGAGAATGTCGTGGAGCTACCTCAGCGCTGTACAAGTTTTTTTACCAGGAAGTCTAGACTTTTAAACAGACTAAGGACACAATAGTTATCTCTGGGAATATTTTAGTATGTATAGTACATTCATCTTTAAGTAGTTCTATCTGTTTGACAGTTATGACTTAGGCTTTAAATTTGATGTGAAAAGAAATATTTGTGATTCAGATCATTTCCATTTCTGAAGCATTTCAGTTGTTGACTGTTTTTGCTGTCTCCTGAGGGCGGGAAAATAGTCTTTGTACCAATACTGAAACAAACTAGATGGAAAAATTTGTTTTCCTCATTCTTTTCTGTCTATTTGAACAGGCACAGCAGCAAGACCACTGCTATGCGTCTGAGTGGCCCTTCCACTCCTGGAGGACAAACTTGTAGTGGCTAGTATGTTATTTGCACACATTTCTGATGCCGTCTGTTAACTGTTGTGCAGAAAGATCTGTCAACCTTTTTCACAGGAGGACACTTCTGAATTGCTTCACTTGTCTCTGAAGCAGAGAACTAAGCTGGCACTCCATTTCTGAGATCTTGCTGCGTTAGCCCCCAAACCCATTTCTTTCAAATGCCTTTTACTTTCAACCAAAGCACTTCATTACTTCATGATGTAATCTCTTGTTCTTAATGTTCGGGGGATCGTTTTAGACTGATAAGACCATATTGCAGTAAGCAGGTAGAACATCTATCTTAAGCAGTATCCATCACTTGGCTTTGGTTCATGTATCATAACATCTGCAAGGAATGTCATTTACAATCAATGGATGGGCTGGGGTAACGGGCCACAGGTTTAGGAATCTTTCTCCAATTAATTTTGCGTTAAAATTTAGCTCTTATCATTTCAATTGTGTCTTTATTAAAACAATCATCTATTTATTACCTGTACCACAATGAACTGTGTACCTGTACCACAGTCAACAGGGGTTGAGCATCCTACAACAATTCCAAGAAGAAGAATGGTCTGAGCCCCCAGTGCAGCACATGAAGTCTGTCATCAAGTCAGAGTCCCGCAGGCGTTTTCTCAGCCTGGAGAAGAGCAGACTCTGGGCAAATTGTTAGAGCAGCTCTCCAGTAGCTGAAGACAGCCTACCAGAAGGAGGCAAGTGAGCTACACAAGGGCACGGAGCAATAGGAAAAGTGTGGATGGCTTTAAAACCTGAAGAGTATAGGTTTCCTTTGGCTATTGGGAAGAAATTCCTTGCCAAGATGGTTGGGAGACACTAGAACATGTTGTGGGTGACCAATTCCTGGAAGTGATCAAGGCCAGCTTGAATGGGTCTTTGAGCTTAAGGCGGTCTAGTGGAAGGTGTCCCTGACAATGACATGGTGGGGAGGAGGTAGGTGAATTTAAGGTCCCTTCCAAAGCCAACCATTCCATTATTCTATGGTAATCATTCTGTACAGTAGCAGTAAGAAGTTGAAGCTAGAAATAACATATTCATGCTGAGAAACTCCTATCCAATGATGAACTGTTTGGGTCTTATGTCTTTACTTATCTCCGTATTTATCATCTTTAACGTTTCTGACATTTGGGAATTTTCTTGTTTTCTTCTTTCTTTCTTTCTTTCTTTCTTTCTTTCTTTCTTTCTTTCTTTCTTTCTTTCTTTCTTTCTTTCTTTCTTTCTTTCTTTCTTTCTTTCCCCCTTTCCCCCTTTCCCCCTTTCCCCCTTTCCCCCTTTCCCCCTTTCCCCCTTTCCCTCTTTCCCTTGTTCCTTCTTTTTCCCTTCCTTTTCTTTCTTTCTTTTTCTTTCTTTCTTTCTTTCTTTCTTTCTTTCTTTCTTTCTTTCTTTCTTTCTTTCTTTCTTTCTTTCTTTCTTTCTTTCTTTCTTTCTTTCTTTCTTTCTTTCTTTCTTTCTTTCTTTCTTTCTTTCTTTCTTTCTTTCTTTCTTTCTTTCTTTCTTTCTTTCTTTCTTTCTTTCTTTCTTTCTTTCTTTCTTTCTTTCTTTCTTTCTTTCTTTCTTTCTTTCTTTCTTTTTCTTTCTCTCTTTCCTTCTTTCTTTTCTTTCCTTCCCCCACTTCCTTCCTTCACTGCCTTCCTTCCACTATGTCCTTCTTTCTGCCACGTCCTTCTGCCACTTCCTTCCCTCCCTCCCTCCACTTTGATGTTAATTTGCAAACTGTCCAGTAGTTACAGGAAATTACTCTTCTTAAATATCATTTTGAAGCTTAGAAATGAATAACAAAATTGTGTCAAACCATGGCATTTAAAAGCCACCTGAAAGTGAGAACTAGCTATTGAAAAGACAAAAATACAAAAATGAAATGATGGAGTGGATGGTTTTAAGGGATATTCTTTGTATTGCTTTGCTACAAATGAGGATCTCAATTTTTACACCTTCTAAAAACACATCTTGAAACTTACTACTTTCCGTGACAAAAATATTTCCAAAACAAGGAAATTGATTTATGCAGATGGAAATATCATCTCCCAAATAGTCATCATCAAGTCCAAAAGATTACCCTGCTTTTACGTAGTAAGCTTTATGGAGATTTCTATTCTCACACAAACCAAGAAGAATCTTTCAAATGACTAGAAAATCTTTAAAAGCAAAATAACCTTGAAGAAAAAAGATCCAAAAAAGAGCCGGGAATTAGATACGTCCACACTTGTTACATGTTGGTTACTAATATTGGCTCTAGTTTGTTGGCGAGTACACTTCCCATTCACGCACGCACGCACCCCTCTTCCTCCTGCACACAGATGTGTGATATTGGGTCTCAAAGAATGGACTATTTTCTCTTAGATAGGTTTTGGTTCTCAAAGTCAAAGCGTAGTCTTCCTTGCTCTATTACCAGGATTTTGTTCCGGGAAGGGAATGTGCTTGTGCCTGTTAGAAATGGGGAGGAGGGGACAGAAAGCAAAGCCATTTGAAGACAACCTGCAGCATAACTAAGAAAGTGGGGTGCTTCTTGACTGCACAGCAAAAGAAAGATCGGGAGTAAAATGGAGGAAAACTTGAGGTGCTGATAGAGTTTCTCCTTGTGACAGCTTTCAAACGGACAGAAAACAGCACTTCCTCATTCTCCTGCCTTTTCAATTCACATTAACATTGGAAGAAAAGGGGTTTTGGACAACTTTCTTTTGCTTCTTGCCTAACACTCTGCTGACACTCCGTGCAACTTCCAGAAAAAGATCCGGGATGCTTTTTGTACTGGGAGAGTTTCTCCTTGCGAGACCTAGTAGAAAAGCTTTTTGCTAAGATGTAGGCGACAAGAGACGCAGATTCAGAGATACGGAGCTCTCCGAAGGTAAGGACCGCTCCCGGGCGTCTTTCCGCAGAAGCCGTGCTCCGGAGCGCAGCGCGACCGGCACAATGCTCTGTGTGCAAAGAAGCGGCTTCTTCGCCTCCGGGAGACGGAGACCGCGGCCGCGTCTTTAAAAGCGAAGAAAAAAGTCGCACAACATGGGGATTGTGTGTGCAGCTCTCAAACCTAAAGAAAACAGTACCTTACCACTCTCCGGCCTTTTCCATTCACATTACCATTCCAAAAGAAGGAGTTTTGGACAACTTTCTTTTGCTTCTTGCTAAACACTCTGCAGACCTCAGTGCAACTTCTAGAACAAGAGCGGAGATGCTTTCCATACTGGCACAGTTGGTCCTTGCAAGACATAGTAAAAAAGCTTTTTGCTAAGTTTTATGCGACCAGAGAGGCAGAAGGCAGAGTAAAGAGCTCTCCGAAACTAAGCCCCCTGCCAGGGCGTCTTTCGTCAGAAGCCGCTCTCCGGAGAACACCGCCACCGGCACAATGCTCTGTGCGCGAAGAAGCCACTTCTTCGCCTCCGGGAGATGGAGAGAACGGCCGCTTCCCAAAGGCGAAGATGCAAGCCGCAGCACACGGATATAGCGTGTGAAACTTTCAAATTGATAGAAACGAGTACATTAGCATTCTCCTGCCGTTTCATTCACGTTATATTCGAATAAAAGGAGTTTCGGGACACTATCCTTTTCATCTTCTTAAACACCCTGCAGTCCTCTGTGCAACTTTTAGAAGAAGATCGGGGATGTTTTCTTTCCTGGCAGAGTTTCTCTTTGCAAGATATGGTGGAAAAGCTTTTTGCTGAGTGTTGAGCGGCAAGACACGCAGAAGACGCAGATACGCAGCTCTCCGAAGCTAAGTGCCGGTCCCGGGCTTCTTTCGGCAGAAGCCGCTCTTAGGTGCTCACCGCGACCGGCCCAATGCTCTGTGTGCAAAGAAGCCGCTTCTTCGCCTCGGGAGACACTGCGAGCGGCAGCTTCCCAAAGGCGAAGATGCAAGCCGCACCATGCAGGCACAGTGTGGGCTGCATTCAGACTTAGAGAAACCAGTACTTTACCACTCTCCTGCCTTTTCCATGGTTATTCTATTGGAAAAGAACGAGTTTTGGACAACTACCTTTCATTCTTGCCAAACTCTTTGCAGACCCCCGTGCAAGCTTTAGAACAAGATTTTGGATGTTTTCTTTCCTGGCAGAGTTTCTCCTTGCAAGATATGGTGGAAAAGCTTTTGGCTGAGTGTAGAGCGGCAAGACACGCAGAAGACGCAGATACGCAGCTCTCCGAAGCTAAGTGCCGGTCCCGGGCTTCTTTCGGCACAAACCGCTCTCAGGAGCTCCCTGCGCTCGCCACAATGCTCTGTGTGCGAAGAAGCCGCTTCTTCGCCTCCGGGAGAATCGGCGAGCGGCAGCTTCCCAAAGGCGAAGATGCAAGCTGCAGCACACAGGCACAGTGTGGGCAGCCTTCAGACTTAGAGAAAACAGTACTTTACCACTCTCCTGCCTTTTCCATGGTTATTCTATTGGAAAAGAACGAGTTTTGGACAACTACCTTTCATTCTTGCCAAACTCTTTGCAGACCCCCGTGCAAGCTTTAGAACAAGATTTTGGATGTTTTCTTTCCTGGCAGAGTTTCTCCTTGCAAGATATGGTGGAAAAGCTTTTGGCTGAGTGTAGAGCGGCAAGACACGCAGAAGACGCAGATACGCAGCTCTCCGAAGCTAAGTGCCGGTCCCGGGCTTCTTTCGGCACAAACTGCTCTCAGGAGCTCCCTGCGCTCGCCACAATGCTCTGTGTGCGAAGAAGCCGCTTCTTCGCCTCCGGGAGAATCGGCGAGCGGCAGCTTCCCAAAGGCGAAGATGCAAGCTGCAGCAAACAGGCACAGTGTGGGCAGCATTCAGACTTAGAGAAAACAGTACTTTACCACTCTCCTGCCTTTTCCATGGTTATTCTATTGGAAAAGAACGAGTTTTGGACAACTACCTTTCATTCTTGCCAAACTCTTTGCAGACCCCCGTGCAAGCTTTAGAACAAGATTTTGGATGTTTTCTTTCCTGGCAGAGTTTCTCTTTGCAAGATATGGTGGAAAAGCTTTTTGCTGAGTGTAGAGCGGCAAGACACGCAGAAGACGCAGATACGCAGCTCTCCGAAGCTAAGTGCCGGTCCCGGGCTTCTTTCGGCACAAACCGCTCTCAGGAGCTCCCTGCGCTCGCCACAATGCTCTGTGTGCGAAGAAGCCGCTTCTTCGCCTCCGGGAGAATCGGCGAGCGGCAGCTTCCCAAAGGCGAAGATGCAAGCTGCAGCACACAGGCACAGTGTGGGCAGCCTTCAGACTTAGAGAAAACAGTACTTTACCACTCTCCTGCCTTTTCCATGGTTATTCTATTGGAAAAGAACGAGGTTTGGACAACTACCTTTCATTCTTGCCAAACTCTTTGCAGACCCCCGTGCAAGCTTTAGAACAAGATTTTGGATGTTTTCTTTCCTGGCAGAGTTTCTCCTTGCAAGATATGGTGGAAAAACTTTTGGCTGAGTGTAGAGCGGCAAGACACGCAGAAGACGCAGATACGCAGCTCTCCGAAGCTAAGTGCCGGTCCCGGGCTTCTTTCGGCACAAACCGCTCTCAGGAGCTCCCTGCGCTCGCCACAATGCTCTGTGTGCGAAGAAGCCGCTTCTTCGCCTCCGGGAGAATCGGCGAGCGGCAGCTTCCCAAAGGCGAAGATGCAAGCTGCAGCACACAGGCACAGTGTGGGCAGCCTTCAGACTTAGAGAAAACAGTACTTTACCACTCTCCTGCCTTTTCCATGGTTATTCTATTGGAAAAGAACGAGTTTTGGACAACTACCTTTCATTCTTGCCAAACTCTTTGCAGACCCCCGTGCAAGCTTTAGAACAAGATTTTGGATGTTTTCTTTCCTGGCAGAGTTTCTCCTTGCAAGATATGGTGGAAAAGCTTTTGGCTGAGTGTAGAGCGGCAAGACACGCAGAAGACGCAGATACGCAGCTCTCCGAAGCTAAGTGCCGGTCCCGGGCTTCTTTCGGCACAAACCGCTCTCAGGAGCTCCCTGCGCTCGCCACAATGCTCTGTGTGTGAAGAAGCCGCTTCTTCGCCTCCGGGAGAATCGGCGAGCGGCAGCTTCCCAAAGGCGAAGATGCAAGCTGCAGCACACAGGCACAGTGTGGGCAGCCTTCAGACTTAGAGAAAACAGTACTTTACCACTCTCCTGCCTTATCCATGGTTATTCTATTGGAAAAGAACGAGTTTTGGACAACTACCTTTCATTCTTGCCAAACTCTTTGCAGACCCCCGTGCAAGCTTTAGAACAAGATTTTGGATGTTTTCTTTCCTGGCAGAGTTTCTCCTTGCAAGATATGGTGGAAAAGCTTTTTGCTGAGTGTAGAGCGGCAAGACACGCAGTAGACGCAGATACGCAGCTCTCCGAAGCTAAGTGCCGGTCCCGGGGTTCTTTCGGCACAAACCGCTCTCAGGAGCTCCCTGCGCTCGCCACAATGCTCTGTGTGCGAAGAAGCCGCTTCTTCGCCTGCGGGAGAATCGGCGAGCGGCAGCTTCCCAAAGGCGAAGATGCAAGCTGCAGCACACAGGCACAGTGTGGGCAGCCTTCAGACTTAGAGAAAACAGTACTTTACCACTCTCCTGCCTTTTCCATGGTTATTCTATTGGAAAAGAACGAGTTTTGGACAACTACCTTTCATTCTTGCCCAACTCTTTGCAGACCCCCGTGCAAGCTTTAGAACAAGATTTTGGATGTTTTCTTTCCTGGCAGAGTTTCTCCTTGCAAGATATGGTGGAAAAGCTTTTGGCTGAGTGTAGAGCGGCAAGACACGCAGAAGACGCAGATACGCAGCTCTCCGAAGCTAAGTGCCGGTCCCGGGCTTCTTTCGGCACAAACCGCTCTCAGGAGCTCCCTGCGCTCGCCACAATGCTCTGTGTGCGAAGAAGCCGCTTCTTCGCCTGCGGGAGAATCGGCGAGCGGCAGCTTCCCAAAGGCGAAGATGCAAGCTGCAGCACACAGGCACAGTGTGGGCAGCCTTCAGACTTAGAGAAAACAGTACTTTACCACTCTCCTGCCTTTTCCATGGTTATTCTATTGGAAAAGAACGAGTTTTGGACAACTACCTTTCATTCTTGCCAAACTCTTTGCAGACCCCCGTGCAAGCTTTAGAACAAGTTTTTGGATGTTTTCTTTCCTGGCAGAGTTTCTCCTTGCAAGATATGGTGGAAAAGCTTTTTGCTGAGTGTAGAGCGGCAAGACACGCAGAAGACGCAGATACGCAGCTCTCCGAAGCTAAGTGCCGGTCCCAGGCTTCTTTCGGCACAAACCGCTCTCAGGAGCTCCCTGCGCTCGCCACAATGCTCTGTGTGCCAAGAAGCCGCTTCTTCGCCTGCGGGAGAATCGGCGAGCGGCAGCTTCCCAAAGGCGAAGATGCAAGCTGCAGCACACAGGCACAGTGTGGGCAGCATTCAGACTTAGAGAAAACAGTACTTTACCACTCTCCTGCCTTTTCCATGGTTATTCTATTGGAAAAGAACGAGTTTTGGACAACTACCTTTCATTCTTGCCAAACTCTTTGCAGACCCCCGTGCAAGCTTTAGAACAAGATTTTGGATGTTTTCTTTCCTGGCAGAGTTTCTCCTTGCAAGATATGGTGGAAAAGCTTTTTGCTGAGTGTAGAGCGGCAAGACACGCAGAAGGCGCAGATACGCAGCTCTCCGAAGCTAAGTGCCGGTCCCGGGCTTCTTTCGGCACAAACCGCTCTCAGGAGCTCCCTGCGCTCGCCACAATGCTCTGTGTGCGAAGAAGCCGCTTCTTCGCCTGCGGGAGAATCGGCGAGCGGCAGCTTCCCAAAGGCGAAGATGCAAGCTGCAGCAAACAGGCACAGTGTGGGCAGCATTCAGACTTAGAGAAAACAGTACTTTACCACTCTCCTGCCTTTTCCATGGTTATTCTATTGGAAAAGAACGAGTTTTGGACAACTACCTTTCATTCTTGCCAAACTCTTTGCAGACCCCCGTGCAAGCTTTAGAACAAGATTTTGGATGTTTTCTTTCCTGGCAGAGTTTCTCCTTGCAAGATATGGTGGAAAAGCTTTTTGCTGAGTGTAGAGCGGCAAGACACGCAGAAGACGCAGATACGCAGCTCTCCGAAGCTAAGTGCCGGTCCCGGGCTTCTTTCGGCACAAACCGCTCTCAGGAGCTCCCTGCGCTCGCCACAATGCTCTGTGTGCGAAGAAGCCGCTTCTTCGCCTGCGGGAGAATCGGCGAGCGGCAGCTTCCCAAAGGCGAAGATGCAAGCTGCAGCACACAGGCACAGTATGGGCAGCCATCAGACTTAGAGAAAACAGTACTTTACCACTCTCCTGCCTTTTCCATGGTTATTCTATTGGAAAAGAACGAGTTTTGGACAACTACCTTTCATTCTTGCCAAACTCTTTGCAGACCCCCGTGCAAGCTTTAGAACAAGATTTTGGATGTTTTCTTTCCTGGCAGAGTTTCTCCTTGCAAGATATGGTGGAAAAGCTTTTGGCTGAGTGTAGAGCGGCAAGACACGCAGAAGACGCAGATACGCAGCTCTCCGAAGCTAAGTGCCGGTCCCGGGCTTCTTTCGGCACAAACCGCTCTCAGGAGCTCCCTGCGCTCGCCACAATGCTCTGTGTGCGAAGAAGCCGCTTCTTCGCCTCCGGGAGAATCGGCGAGCGGCAGCTTCCCAAAGGCGAAGATGCAAGCTGCAGCACACAGGCACAGTGTGGGCAGCCTTCAGACTTAGAGAAAACAGTACTTTACCACTCTCCTGCCTTATCCATGGTTATTCTATTGGAAAAGAACGAGTTTTGGACAACTACCTTTCATTCTTGCCAGAGTCTTTGCAGACCTGCGTGCAAGCTTTAGAACAAGATTTTGGATGTTTTCTTTCCTGGCAGAGTTTCTCCTTGCAAGATATGGTGGAAAAGTTTTTGGCTGAGTGTAGAGCGGCAAGACACGCAGAAGACGCAGATACGCAGCTCTCCGAAGCTAAGTGCCGGTCCCGGGCTTCTTTCGGCACAAACCGCTCTCAGGAGCTCCCTGCGCTCGCCACAATGCTCTGTGTGCGAAGAAGCCGCTTCTTCGCCTGCGGGAGAATCGGCGAGCGGCAGCTTCCCAAAGGCGAAGATGCAAGCTGCAGCACACAGGCACAGTGTGGGCAGCCTTCAGACTTAGAGAAAACAGTACTTTACCACTCTCCTGCCTTATCCATGGTTATTCTATTGGAAAAGAACGAGTTTTGGACAACTACCTTTCATTCTTGCCAAACTCTTTGCAGACCCCCGTGCAAGCTTTAGAACAAGATTTTGGATGTTTTCTTTCCTGGCAGAGTTTCTCCTTGCAAGATATGGTGAAAAAGCTTTTTGCTGAGTGTAGAGCGGCAAGACACGCAGAAGACGCAGATACGCAGCTCTCCGAAGCTAAGTGCCGGTCCCGGGCTTCTTTCGGCACAAACCGCTCTCAGGAGCTCCCTGCGCTCGCCACAATGCTCTGTGTGCGAAGAAGCCGCTTCTTCGCCTGCGGGAGAATCGGCGAGCGGCAGCTTCCCAAAGGCGAAGATGCAAGCTGCAGCACACAGGCACAGTGTGGGCAGCCTTCAGACTTAGAGAAACCAGTACTTTACCACTCTCCTGCGTTTTCCATGGTTATTATATTGGAAAAGAACGAGTTTTGGACAACTACCTTTCATTCTTGCCAAACTCTTTGCAGACCTCCGTGCAAGCTTTAGAACAAGATTTTGGATGTTTTCTTTCCTGGCAGAGTTTCTCCTTGCAAGATATGGTGGAAAAGCTTTTGGCTGAGTGTAGAGCGGCAAGACACGCAGAAGACGCAGATACGCAGCTCTCCGAAGCTAAGTGCCGGTCCCGGGCTTCTTTCGGCACAAACCGCTCTCAGGAGCTCCCTGCGCTCGCCACAATGCTCTGTGTGCGAAGAAGCCGCTTCTTCGCCTCCGGGAGAATCGGCGAGCGGCAGCTTCCCAAAGGCGAAGATGCAAGCTGCAGCACACAGGCACAGTGTGGGCAGCATTCAGACTTAGAGAAAACAGTACTTTACCACTCTCCTGCCTTTTCCATGGTTATTCTTTTGGAAAAGAACGAGTTTTGGACAACTACCTTTCATTCTTGCCAAACTCTTTGCAGACCTCCGTGCAAGCTTTAGAACAAGATTTTGGATGTTTTCTTTCCTGGCAGAGTTTCTCCTTGCAAGATATGGTGGAAAAGCTTTTTGCTGAGTGTAGAGCGGCAAGACACGCAGTAGACGCAGATACGCAGCTCTCCGAAGCTAAGTGCCGGTCCCGGGCTTCTTTCGGCACAAACCGCTCTCAGGAGCTCCCTGCGCTCGCCACAATGCTCTGTGTGCGAAGAAGCCGCTTCTTCGCCTGCGGGAGAATCGGCGAGCGGCAGCTTCCCAAAGGCGAAGATGCAAGCTGCAGCACACAGGCACAGTGTGGGCAGCCTTCAGACTTAGAGAAAACAGTACTTTACCACTCTCCTGCCTTTTCCATGGTTATTCTATTGGAAAAGAACGAGTTTTGGACAACTACCTTTCATTCTTGCCAAACTCTTTGCAGACCCCCGTGCAAGCTTTAGAACAAGATTTTGGATGTTTTCTTTCCTGGCAGAGTTTCTCCTTGCAAGATATGGTGGAAAAGCTTTTTGCTGAGTGTAGAGCGGCAAGACACGCAGAAGACGCAGATACGCAGCTCTCCGAAGCTAAGTGCCGGTCCCGGGCTTCTTTCGGCACAAACCGCTCTCAGGAGCTCCCTGCGCTCGCCACAATGCTCTGTGTGCGAAGAAGCCGCTTCTTCGCCTCCGGGAGAATCGGCGAGCGGCAGCTTCCCAAAGGCGAAGATGCAAGCTGCGGCACACAGGCACAGTGTGGGCAGCCTTCAGACTTAGAGAAAACAGTACTTTACCACTCTCCTGCCTTTTCCATGGTTATTCTATTGGAAAAGAACGAGTTTTGGACAACTACCTTTCATTCTTGCCAAACTCTTTGCAGACCCGCGTGCAAGCTTTAGAACAAGATTTTGGATGTTTTCTTTCCTGGCAGAGTTTCTCCTTGCAAGATATGGTGGAAAAGCTTTTTGCTGAGTGTAGAGCGGCAAGACACGCAGAAGACGCAGATACGCAGCTCTCCGAAGCTAAGTGCCGGTCCCGGGCTTCTTTCGGCACAAACCGCTCTCAGGAGCTCCCCGCGCTCGCCACAATGCTCTGTGTGCGAAGAAGCCGCTTCTTCGCCTGCGGGAGAATCGGCGAGCGGCAGCTTCCCAAAGGCGAAGATGCAAGCTGCAGCACACAGGCACAGTGTGGGCAGCCTTCAGACTTAGAGAAAACAGTACTTTACCACTCTCCTGCCTTTTCCATGGTTATTCTATTGGAAAAGAACGAGTTTTGGACAACTACCTTTCATTCTTGCCAAACTCTTTGCAGACCCCCGTGCAAGCTTTAGAACAAGATTTTGGATGTTTTCTTTCCTGGCAGAGTTTCTCCTTGCAAGATATGGTGGAAAAGCTTTTTGCTGAGTGTAGAGCGGCAAGACACGCAGAAGACGCAGATACGCAGCTCTCCGAAGCTAAGTGCCGGTCCCGGGCTTCTTTCGGCACAAACCGCTCTCAGGAGCTCCCTGCGCTCGCCACAATGCTCTGTGTGCGAAGAAGCCGCTTCTTCGCCTGCGGGAGAATCGGCGAGCGGCAGCTTCCCAAAGGTGAAGATGCAAGCTGCAGCACACAGGCACAGTGTGGGCAGCCTTCAGACTTAGAGAAACCAGTACTTTACCACTCTCCTGCCTTTTCCATGGTTATTCTATTGGAAAAGAACGAGTTTTGGACAACTACCTTTCATTCTTGCCAAACTCTTTGCAGACCTGCGTGCAAGCTTTAGAACAAGATTTTGGATGTTTTCTTTCCTGGCAGAGTTTCTCCTTGCAAGATATGGTGGAAAAGCTTTTGGCTGAGTGTAGAGCGGCAAGACACGCAGAAGACGCAGATACGCAGCTCTCCGAAGCTAAGTGCCGGTCCCGGGCTTCTTTCGGCACAAACCGCTCTCAGGAGCTCCCTGCGCTCGCCACAATGCTCTGTGTGCGAAGAAGCCGCTTCTTCGCCTGCGGGAGAATCGGCGAGCGGCAGCTTCCCAAAGGCGAAGATGCAAGCTGCAGCACACAGGCACAGTGTGGGCAGCCTTCAGACTTAGAGAAAACAGTACTTTACCACTCTCCTGCCTTTTCCATGGTTATTCTATTGGAAAAGAACGAGTTTTGGACAACTACCTTTCATTCTTGCCAAACTCTTTGCAGACCTGCGTGCAAGCTTTAGAACAAGATTTTGGATGTTTTCTTTCCTGGCAGAGTTTCTCCTTGCAAGATATGGTGGAAAAGCTTTTTGCTGAGTGTAGAGCGGCAAGACACGCAGAAGACGCAGATACGCAGCTCTCCGAAGCTAAGTGCCGGTCCCGGGCTTCTTTCGGCACAAACCGCTCTCAGGAGCTCCCTGCGCTCGCCACAATGCTCTGTGTGCGAAGAAGCCGCTTCTTCGCCTCCGGGAGAATCGGCGAGCGGCAGCTTCCCAAAGGCGAAGATGCAAGCTGCAGCACACAGGCACAGTGTGGGCAGCATTCAGACTTAGAGAAAACAGTACTTTACCACTCTCCTGCCTTTTCCATGGTTATTCTATTGGAAAAGAACGAGTTTTGGACAACTACCTTTCATTCTTGCCAAACTCTTTGCAGACCCCCGTGCAAGCTTTAGAACAAGATTTTGGATGTTTTCTTTCCTGGCAGAGTTTCTCCTTGCAAGATATGGTGGAAAAGCTTTTGGCTGAGTGTAGAGCGGCAAGACACGCAGAAGACGCAGATACGCAGCTCTCCGAAGCTAAGTGCCGGTCCCGGGCTTCTTTCGGCACAAACCGCTCTCAGGAGCTCCCTGCGCTCGCCACAATGCTCTGTGTGCGAAGAAGCCGCTTCTTCGCCTGCGGGAGAATCGGCGAGCGGCAGCTTCCCAAAGGCGAAGATGCAAGCTGCAGCACACAGGCACAGTGTGGGCAGCCTTCAGACTTAGAGAAAACAGTACTTTACCACTCTCCTGCCTTTTCCATGGTTATTCTATTGGAAAAGAACGAGTTTTGGACAACTACCTTTCATTCTTGCCAAACTCTTTGCAGACCCCCGTGCAAGCTTTAGAACAAGATTTTGGATGTTTTCTTTCCTGGCAGAGTTTCTCCTTGCAAGATATGGTGGAAAAGCTTTTGGCTGAGTGTAGAGCGGCAAGACACGCAGAAGACGCAGATACGCAGCTCTCCGAAGCTAAGTGCCGGTCCCGGGCTTCTTTCGGCACAAACCGCTCTTAGGAGCTCCCTGCGCTCGCCACAATGCTCTGTGTGCGAAGAAGCCGCTTCTTCGCCTGCGGGAGAATCGGCGAGCGGCAGCTTCCCAAAGGCGAAGATGCAAGCTGCAGCACACAGGCACAGTGTGGGCAGCCTTCAGACTTAGAGAAAACAGTACTTTACCACTCTCCTGCCTTTTCCATGGTTATTCTATTGGAAAAGAACGAGTTTTGGACAACTACCTTTCATTCTTGCCAAACTCTTTGCAGACCCCCGTGCAAGCTTTAGAACAAGATTTTGGATGTTTTCTTTCCTGGCAGAGTTTCTCCTTGCAAGATATGGTGGAAAAGCTTTTGGCTGAGTGTAGAGCGGCAAGACACGCAGAAGACGCAGATACGCAGCTCTCCGAAGCTAAGTGCCGGTCCCGGGCTTCTTTCGGCACAAACCGCTCTCAGGAGCTCCCTGCGCTCGCCACAATGCTCTGTGTGTGAAGAAGCCGCTTCTTCGCCTCCGGGAGAATCGGCGAGCGGCAGCTTCCCAAAGGCGAAGATGCAAGCTGCAGCACACAGGCACAGTGTGGGCAGCCTTCAGACTTAGAGAAAACAGTACTTTACCACTCTCCTGCCTTATCCATGGTTATTCTATTGGAAAAGAACGAGTTTTGGACAACTACCTTTCATTCTTGCCAAACTCTTTGCAGACCCCCGTGCAAGCTTTAGAACAAGATTTTGGATGTTTTCTTTCCTGGCAGAGTTTCTCCTTGCAAGATATGGTGGAAAAGCTTTTTGCTGAGTGTAGAGCGGCAAGACACGCAGAAGACGCAGATACGCAGCTCTCCGAAGCTAAGTGCCGGTCCCGGGCTTCTTTCGGCACAAACCGCTCTCAGGAGCTCCCTGCGCTCGCCACAATGCTCTGTGTGCGAAGAAGCCGCTTCTTCGCCTCCGGGAGAATCGGCGAGCGGCAGCTTCCCAAAGGCGAAGATGCAAGCTGCAGCACGCAGGCACAGTGTGGGCAGCCTTCAGACTTAGAGAAAACAGTACTTTACCACTCTCCTGCCTTTTCCATGGTTATTCTATTGGAAAAGAACGAGTTTTGGACAACTACCTTTCATTCTTGCCAAACTCTTTGCAGACCCCCGTGCAAGCTTTAGAACAAGATTTTGGATGTTTTCTTTCCTGGCAGAGTTTCTCCTTGCAAGATATGGTGGAAAAGCTTTTTGCTGAGTGTAGAGCGGCAAGACACGCAGAAGACGCAGATACGCAGCTCTCCGAAGCTAAGTGCCGGTCCCGGGCTTCTTTCGGCACAAACCGCTCTCAGGAGCTCCCTGCGCTCGCCACAATGCTCTGTGTGTGAAGAAGCCGCTTCTTCGCCTCCGGGAGAATCGGCGAGCGGCAGCTTCCCAAAGGCGAAGATGCAAGCTGCAGCACACAGGCACAGTGTGGGCAGCATTCAGACTTAGAGAAACCAGTACTTTACCACTCTCCTGCCTTATCCATGGTTATTCTATTGGAAAAGAACGAGTTTTGGACAACTACCTTTCATTCTTGCCAAACTCTTTGCAGACCCCCGTGCAAGCTTTAGAACAAGATTTTGGATGTTTTCTTTCCTGGCAGAGTTTCTCCTTGCAAGATATGGTGGAAAAGCTTTTTGCTGAGTGTAGAGCGGCAAGACACGCAGAAGACGCAGATACGCAGCTCTCCGAAGCTAAGTGCCGGTCCCGGGCTTCTTTCGGCACAAACCGCTCTCAGGAGCTCCCTGCGCTCGCCACAATGCTCTGTGTGCGAAGAAGCCGCTTCTTCGCCTCCGGGAGAATCGGCGAGCGGCAGCTTCCCAAAGGCGAAGATGCAAGCTGCAGCACACAGGCACAGTGTGGGCAGCCTTCAGACTTAGAGAAAACAGTACTTTACCACTCTCCTGCCTTTTCCATGGTTATTCTATTGGAAAAGAACGAGTTTTGGACAACTACCTTTCATTCTTGCCAAACTCTTTGCAGACCCCCGTGCAAGCTTTAGAACAAGATTTTGGATGTTTTCTTTCCTGGCAGAGTTTCTCCTTGCAAGATATGGTGGAAAAGCTTTTTGCTGAGTGTAGAGCGGCAAGACACGCAGAAGACGCAGATACGCAGCTCTCCGAAGCTAAGTGCCGGTCCCGGGCTTCTTTCGGCACAAACCGCTCTCAGGAGCTCCCTGCGCTCGCCACAATGCTCTGTGTGCGAAGAAGCCGCTTCTTCGCCTGCGGGAGAATCGGCGAGCGGCAGCTTCCCAAAGGCGAAGATGCAAGCTGCAGCACACAGGCACAGTGTGGGCAGCCTTCAGACTTAGAGAAAACAGTACTTTACCACTCTCCTGCCTTTTCCATGGTTATTCTATTGGAAAAGAACGAGTTTTGGACAACTACCTTTCATTCTTGCCAAACTCTTTGCAGACCCCCGTGCAAGCTTTAGAACAAGATTTTGGATGTTTTCTTTCCTGGCAGAGTTTCTCCTTGCAAGATATGGTGGAAAAGCTTTTGGCTGAGTGTAGAGCGGCAAGACACGCAGAAGACGCAGATACGCAGCTCTCCGAAGCTAAGTGCCGGTCCCGGGCTTCTTTCGGCACAAACCGCTCTCAGGAGCTCCCTGCGCTCGCCACAATGCTCTGTGTGCGAAGAAGCCGCTTCTTCGCCTCCGGGAGAATCGGCGAGCGGCAGCTTCCCAAAGGCGAAGATGCAAGCTGCAGCACACAGGCACAGTGTGGGCAGCCTTCAGACTTAGAGAAAACAGTACTTTACCACTCTCCTGCCTTTTCCATGGTTATTCTATTGGAAAAGAACGAGTTTTGGACAACTACCTTTCATTCTTGCCAAACTCTTTGCAGACCCCCGTGCAAGCTTTAGAACAAGATTTTGGATGTTTTCTTTCCTGGCAGAGTTTCTCCTTGCAAGATATGGTGGAAAAGCTTTTTGCTGAGTGTAGAGCGGCAAGACACGCAGAAGACGCAGATACGCAGCTCTCCGAAGCTAAGTGCCGGTCCCGGGCTTCTTTCGGCACAAACCGCTCTCAGGAGCTCCCTGCGCTCGCCACAATGCTCTGTGTGCGAAGAAGCCGCTTCTTCGCCTGCGGGAGAATCGGCGAGCGGCAGCTTCCCAAAGGCGAAGATGCAAGCTGCAGCACACAGGCACAGTATGGGCAGCCTTCAGACTTAGAGAAAACAGTACTTTACCACTCTCCTGCCTTTTCCATGGTTATTCTATTGGAAAAGAACGAGTTTTGGACAACTACCTTTCATTCTTGCCAAACTCTTTGCAGACCCCCGTGCAAGCTTTAGAACAAGATTTTGGATGTTTACTTTCCTGGCAGAGTTTCTCCTTGCAAGATATGGTGGAAAAGCTTTTGGCTGAGTGTAGAGCGGCAAGACACGCAGAAGACGCAGATACGCAGCTCTCCGAAGCTAAGTGCCGGTCCCGGGCTTCTTTCGGCACAAACCGCTCTCAGGAGCTCCCTGCGCTCGCCACAATGCTCTGTGTGCGAAGAAGCCGCTTCTTCGCCTCCGGGAGAATCGGCGAGCGGCAGCTTCCCAAAGGCGAAGATGCAAGCTGCAGCACACAGGCACAGTGTGGGCAGCCTTCAGACTTAGAGAAAACAGTACTTTACCACTCTCCTGCCTTTTCCATGGTTATTCTATTGGAAAAGAACGAGTTTTGGACAACTACCTTTCATTCTTGCCAGAGTCTTTGCAGACCTGCGTGCAAGCTTTAGAACAAGATTTTGGATGTTTTCTTTCCTGGCAGAGTTTCTCCTTGCAAGATATGGTGGACAAGCTTTTGGCTGAGTGTAGAGCGGCAAGACACGCAGAAGACGCAGATACGCAGCTCTCCGAAGCTAAGTGCCGGTCCCGGGCTTCTTTCGGCACAAACCGCTCTCAGGAGCTCCCCGCGCTCGCCACAATGCTCTGTGTGCGAAGAAGCCGCTTCTTCGCCTCCGGGAGAATCGGCGAGCGGCAGCTTCCCAAAGGCGAAGATGCAAGCTGCAGCACACAGGCACAGTGTGGGCAGCCTTCAGACTTAGAGAAAACAGTACTTTACCACTCTCCTGCCTTTTCCATGGTTATTCTATTGGAAAAGAACGAGTTTTGGACAACTACCTTTCATTCTTGCCAAACTCTTTGCAGACCTGCGTGCAAGCTTTAGAACAAGATTTTGGATGTTTTCTTTCCTGGCAGAGTTTCTCCTTGCAAGATATGGTGGAAAAGCTTTTTGCTGAGTGTAGAGCGGCAAGACACGCAGAAGACGCAGATACGCAGCTCTCCGAAGCTAAGTGCCGGTCCCGGGCTTCTTTCGGCACAAACCGCTCTCAGGAGCTCCCTGCGCTCGCCACAATGCTCTGTGTGCGAAGAAGCCGCTTCTTCGCCTGCGGGAGAATCGGCGAGCGGCAGCTTCCCAAAGGCGAAGATGCAAGCTGCAGCACACAGGCACAGTATGGGCAGCCTTCAGACTTAGAGAAAACAGTACTTTACCACTCTCCTGCCTTTTCCATGGTTATTCTATTGGAAAAGAACGAGTTTTGGACAACTACCTTTCATTCTTGCCAAACTCTTTGCAGACCCCCGTGCAAGCTTTAGAACAAGATTTTGGATGTTTTCTTTCCTGGCAGAGTTTCTCCTTGCAAGATATGGTGGAAAAGCTTTTTGCTGAGTGTAGAGCGGCAAGACACGCAGAAGACGCAGATACGCAGCTCTCCGAAGCTAAGTGCCGGTCCCGGGCTTCTTTCGGCACAAACCGCTCTCAGGAGCTCCCTGCGCTCGCCACAATGCTCTGTGTGCGAAGAAGCCGCTTCTTCGCCTGCGGGAGAATCGGCGAGCGGCAGCTTCCCAAAGGCGAAGATGCAAGCTGCAGCAAACAGGCACAGTGTGGGCAGCATTCAGACTTAGAGAAAACAGTACTTTACCACTCTCCTGCCTTTTCCATGGTTATTCTATTGGAAAAGAACGAGTTTTGGACAACTACCTTTCATTCTTGCCAAACTCTTTGCAGACCCCCGTGCAAGCTTTAGAACAAGATTTTGGATGTTTTCTTTCCTGGCAGAGTTTCTCCTTGCAAGATATGGTGGAAAAGCTTTTGGCTGAGTGTAGAGCGGCAAGACACGCAGAAGACGCAGATACGCAGCTCTCCGAAGCTAAGTGCCGGTCCCGGGCTTCTTTCGGCACAAACCGCTCTCAGGAGCTCCCTGCGCTCGCCACAATGCTCTGTGTGCGAAGAAGCCGCTTCTTCGCCTCCGGGAGAATCGGCGAGCGGCAGCTTCCCAAAGGCGAAGATGCAAGCTGCAGCACACAGGCACAGTGTGGGCAGCCTTCAGACTTAGAGAAAACAGTACTTTACCACTCTCCTGCCTTTTCCATGGTTATTCTATTGGAAAAGAACGAGTTTTGGACAACTACCTTTCATTCTTGCCAGAGTCTTTGCAGACCTGCGTGCAAGCTTTAGAACAAGATTTTGGATGTTTTCTTTCCTGGCAGAGTTTCTCCTTGCAAGATATGGTGGAAAAGCTTTTGGCTGAGTGTAGAGCGGCAAGACACGCAGAAGACGCAGATACGCAGCTCTCCGAAGCTAAGTGCCGGTCCCGGGCTTCTTTCGGCACAAACCGCTCTCAGGAGCTCCCTGCGCTCGCCACAATGCTCTGTGTGCGAAGAAGCCGCTTCTTCGCCTCCGGGAGAATCGGCGAGCGGCAGCTTCCCAAAGGCGAAGATGCAAGCTGCAGCACACAGGCACAGTGTGGGCAGCCTTCAGACTTAGAGAAAACAGTACTTTACCACTCTCCTGCCTTTTCCATGGTTATTCTATTGGAAAAGAACGAGTTTTGGACAACTACCTTTCATTCTTGCCAAACTCTTTGCAGACCCCCGTGCAAGCTTTAGAACAAGATTTTGGATGTTTTCTTTCCTGGCAGAGTTTCTCCTTGCAAGATATGGTGGAAAAGCTTTTTGCTGAGTGTAGAGCGGCAAGACACGCAGAAGACGCAGATACGCAGCTCTCCGAAGCTAAGTGCCGGTCCCGGGCTTCTTTCGGCACAAACCGCTCTCAGGAGCTCCCTGCGCTCGCCACAATGCTCTGTGTGCGAAGAAGCCGCTTCTTCGCCTGCGGGAGAATCGGCGAGCGGCAGCTTCCCAAAGGCGAAGATGCAAGCTGCAGCACACAGGCACAGTATGGGCAGCCTTCAGACTTAGAGAAAACAGTACTTTACCACTCTCCTGCCTTTTCCATGGTTATTCTATTGGAAAAGAACGAGTTTTGGACAACTACCTTTCATTCTTGCCAAACTCTTTGCAGACCCCCGTGCAAGCTTTAGAACAAGATTTTGGATGTTTTCTTTCCTGGCAGAGTTTCTCCTTGCAAGATATGGTGGAAAAGCTTTTTGCTGAGTGTAGAGCGGCAAGACACGCAGAAGACGCAGATACGCAGCTCTCCGAAGCTAAGTGCCGGTCCCGGGCTTCTTTCGGCACAAACCGCTCTCAGGAGCTCCCTGCGCTCGCCACAATGCTCTGTGTGCGAAGAAGCCGCTTCTTCGCCTGCGGGAGAATCGGCGAGCGGCAGCTTCCCAAAGGAGAAGATGCAAGCTGCAGCACACAGGCACAGTGTGGGCAGCCTTCAGACTTAGAGAAAACAGTACTTTACCACTCTCCTGCCTTTTCCATGGTTATTCTATTGGAAAAGAACGAGTTTTGGACAACTACCTTTCATTCTTGCCAGAGTCTTTGCAGACCTGCGTGCAAGCTTTAGAACAAGATTTTGGATGTTTTCTTTCCTGGCAGAGTTTCTCCTTGCAAGATATGGTGGAAAAGCTTTTGGCTGAGTGTAGAGCGGCAAGACACGCAGAAGACGCAGATACGCAGCTCTCCGAAGCTAAGTGCCGGTCCCGGGCTTCTTTCGGCACAAACCGCTCTCAGGAGCTCCCTGCGCTCGCCACAATGCTCTGTGTGCGAAGAAGCCGCTTCTTCGCCTCCGGGAGAATCGGCGAGCGGCAGCTTCCCAAAGGCGAAGATGCAAGCTGCAGCACACAGGCACAGTGTGGGCAGCCTTCAGACTTAGAGAAAACAGTACTTTACCACTCTCCTGCCTTTTCCATGGTTATTCTATTGGAAAAGAACGAGTTTTGGACAACTACCTTTCATTCTTGCCAAACTCTTTGCAGACCCCCGTGCAAGCTTTAGAACAAGATTTTGGATGTTTTCTTTCCTGGCAGAGTTTCTCCTTGCAAGATATGGTGGAAAAGCTTTTGGCTGAGTGTAGAGCGGCAAGACACGCAGAAGACGCAGATACGCAGCTCTCCGAAGCTAAGTGCCGGTCCCGGGCTTCTTTCGGCACAAACCGCTCTCAGGAGCTCCCTGCGCTCGCCACAATGCTCTGTGTGCGAAGAAGCCGCTTCTTCGCCTCCGGGAGAATCGGCGAGCGGCAGCTTCCCAAAGGCGAAGATGCAAGCTGCAGCACACAGGCACAGTGTGGGCAGCCTTCAGACTTAGAGAAAACAGTACTTTACCACTCTCCTGCCTTATCCATGGTTATTCTATTGGAAAAGAACGAGTTTTGGACAACTACCTTTCATTCTTGCCAAACTCTTTGCAGACCCCCGTGCAAGCTTTAGAACAAGATTTTGGATGTTTTCTTTCCTGGCAGAGTTTCTCCTTGCAAGATATGGTGGAAAAGCTTTTTGCTGAGTGTAGAGCGGCAAGACACGCAGAAGACGCAGATACGCAGCTCTCCGAAGCTAAGTGCCGGTCCCGGGCTTCTTTCGGCACAAACCGCTCTCAGGAGCTCCCTGCGCTCGCCACAATGCTCTGTGTGCGAAGAAGCCGCTTCTTCGCCTGCGGGAGAATCGGCGAGCGGCAGCTTCCCAAAGGCGAAGATGCAAGCTGCAGCACACAGGCACAGTGTGGGCAGCCTTCAGACTTAGAGAAAACAGTACTTTACCACTCTCCTGCCTTATCCATGGTTATTCTATTGGAAAAGAACGAGTTTTGGACAACTACCTTTCATTCTTGCCAAACTCTTTGCAGACCTCCGTGCAAGCTTTAGAACAAGATTTTGGATGTTTTCTTTCCTGGCAGAGTTTCTCCTTGCAAGATATGGTGGAAAAGCTTTTGGCTGAGTGTAGAGCGGCAAGACACGCAGAAGACGCAGATACGCAGCTCTCCGAAGCTAAGTGCCGGTCCCGGGCTTCTTTCGGCACAAACCGCTCTCAGGAGCTCCCTGCGCTCGCCACAATGCTCTGTGTGCGAAGAAGCCGCTTCTTCGCCTCCGGGAGAATCGGCGAGCGGCAGCTTCCCAAAGGCGAAGATGCAAGCTGCAGCACACAGGCACAGTGTGGGCAGCATTCAGACTTAGAGAAAACAGTACTTTACCACTCTCCTGCCTTTTCCATGGTTATTCTATTGGAAAAGAACGAGTTTTGGACAACTACCTTTCATTCTTGCCAAACTCTTTGCAGACCCCCGTGCAAGCTTTAGAACAAGATTTTGGATGTTTTCTTTCCTGGCAGAGTTTCTCCTTGCAAGATATGGTGGAAAAGCTTTTTGCTGAGTGTAGAGCGGCAAGACACGCCGAAGACGCAGATACGCAGCTCTCCGAAGCTAAGTGCCGGTCCCGGGCTTCTTTCGGCACAAACCGCTCTCAGGAGCTCCCTGCGCTCGCCACAATGCTCTGTGTGCGAAGAAGCCGCTTCTTCGCCTGCGGGAGAATCGGCGAGCGGCAGCTTCCCAAAGGCGAAGATGCAAGCTGCAGCACACAGGCACAGTGTGGGCAGCATTCAGACTTAGAGAAAACAGTACTTTACCACTCTCCTGCCTTTTCCATGGTTATTCTATTGGAAAAGAACGAGTTTTGGACAACTACCTTTCATTCTTGCCAAACTCTTTGCAGACCCCCGTGCAAGCTTTAGAACAAGATTTTGGATGTTTTCTTTCCTGGCAGAGTTTCTCCTTGCAAGATATGGTGGAAAAGCTTTTGGCTGAGTGTAGAGCGGCAAGACACGCAGAAGACGCAGATACGCAGCTCTCCGAAGCTAAGTGCCGGTCCCGGGCTTCTTTCGGCACAAACCGCTCTCAGGAGCTCCCTGCGCTCGCCACAATGCTCTGTGTGCGAAGAAGCCGCTTCTTCGCCTCCGGGAGAATCGGCGAGCGGCAGCTTGCCAAAGGCGAAGATGCAAGCTGCAGCACACAGGCACAGTGTGGGCAGCCTTCAGACTTAGAGAAAACAGTACTTTACCACTCTCCTGCCTTATCCATGGTTATTCTATTGGAAAAGAACGAGTTTTGGACAACTACCTTTCATTCTTGCCAAACTCTTTGCAGACCCCCGTGCAAGCTTTAGAACAAGATTTTGGATGTTTTCTTTCCTGGCAGAGTTTCTCCTTGCAAGATATGGTGGAAAAGCTTTTGGCTGAGTGTAGAGCGGCAAGACACGCAGAAGACGCAGATACGCAGCTCTCCGAAGCTATGTGCCGGTCCCGGGCTTCTTTCGGCACAAACCGCTCTCAGGAGCTCCCTGCGCTCGCCACAATGCTCTGTGTGCGAAGAAGCCGCTTCTTCGCCTGCGGGAGAATCGGCGAGCGGCAGCTTCCCAAAGGCGAAGATGCAAGCTGCAGCACACAGGCACAATGTGGGCAGCCTTCAGACTTAGAGAAAACAGTACTTTACCACTCTCCTGCCTTATCCATGGTTATTATATTGGAAAAGAACGAGTTTTGGACAACTACCTTTCATTCTTGCCAAACTCTTTGCAGACCTGCGTGCAAGCTTTAGAACAAGATTTTGGATGTTTTCTTTCCTGGCAGAGTTTCTACTTGCAAGATATGGTGAAAAAGCTTTTGGCTGAGTGTTGAGCGGCAAGACACGCAGAAGACGCAGATACGCAGCTCTCCGAAGCTAAGTGCCGGTCCCGGGCTTCTTTCGGCACAAACCGCTCTCAGGAGCTCCCTGCGCTCGCCACAATGCTCTGTGTGTGAAGAAGCCGCTTCTTCGCCTGCGGGAGAATCGGCGAGCGGCAGCTTCCCAAAGGCGAAGATGCAAGCTGCAGCACACAGGCACAGTGTGGGCAGCCTTCAGACTTAGAGAAAACAGTACTTTACCACTCTCCTGCCTTATCCATGGTTATTCTATTGGAAAAGAACGAGTTTTGGACAACTACCTTTCATTCTTGCCAAACTCTTTGCAGACGCCCGTGCAAGCTTTAGAACAAGATTTTGGATGTTTTCTTTCCTGGCAGAGTTTCTTCTTGCAAGATATGGTGGAAAAGCTTTTGGCTGAGTGTAGAGCGGCAAGACACGCAGAAGACGCAGATACGCAGCTCTCCGAAGCTAAGTGCCGGTCCCGGGCTTCTTTCGGCACAAACCGCTCTCAGGAGCTCCCTGCGCTCGCCACAATGCTCTGTGTGCGAAGAAGCCGCTTCTTCGCCTCCGGGAGAATCGGCGAGCGGCAGCTTGCCAAAGGCGAAGATGCAAGCTGCAGCACACAGGCACAGTGTGGGCAGCCTTCAGACTTAGAGAAAACAGTACTTTACCACTCTCCTGCCTTATCCATGGTTATTCTATTGGAAAAGAACGAGTTTTGGACAACTACCTTTCATTCTTGCCAAACTCTTTGCAGACCCCCGTGCAAGCTTTAGAACAAGATTTTGGATGTTTTCTTTCCTGGCAGAGTTTCTCCTTGCAAGATATGGTGGAAAAGCTTTTGGCTGAGTGTAGAGCGGCAAGACACGCAGAAGACGCAGATACGCAGCTCTCCGAAGCTATGTGCCGGTCCCGGGCTTCTTTCGGCACAAACCGCTCTCAGGAGCTCCCTGCGCTCGCCACAATGCTCTGTGTGCGAAGAAGCCGCTTCTTCGCCTGCGGGAGAATCGGCGAGCGGCAGCTTCCCAAAGGCGAAGATGCAAGCTGCAGCACACAGGCACAATGTGGGCAGCCTTCAGACTTAGAGAAAACAGTACTTTACCACTCTCCTGCCTTATCCATGGTTATTATATTGGAAAAGAACGAGTTTTGGACAACTACCTTTCATTCTTGCCAAACTCTTTGCAGACCTGCGTGCAAGCTTTAGAACAAGATTTTGGATGTTTTCTTTCCTGGCAGAGTTTCTACTTGCAAGACATGGTGAAAAAGCTTTTGGCTGAGTGTTGAGCGGCAAGACACGCAGAAGACGCAGATACGCAGCTCTCCGAAGCTAAGTGCCGGTCCCGGGCTTCTTTCGGCACAAACCGCTCTCAGGAGCTCCCTGCGCTCGCCACAATGCTCTGTGTGTGAAGAAGCCGCTTCTTCGCCTGCGGGAGAATCGGCGAGCGGCAGCTTCCCAAAGGCGAAGATGCAAGCTGCAGCACACAGGCACAGTGTGGGCAGCCTTCAGACTTAGAGAAAACAGTACTTTACCACTCTCCTGCCTTATCCATGGTTATTCTATTGGAAAAGAACGAGTTTTGGACAACTACCTTTCATTCTTGCCAAACTCTTTGCAGACGCCCGTGCAAGCTTTAGAACAAGATTTTGGATGTTTTCTTTCCTGGCAGAGTTTCTTCTTGCAAGATATGGTGGAAAACCTTTTTGCTGAGTGTAGAGCGGCAAGACACGCAGAAGACGCAGATACGCAGCTCTCCGAAGCTAAGTGCCGGTCCCGGGCTTCTTTCGGCACAAACCGCTCTCAGGAGCTCCCCGCGCTCGCCACAATGCTCTGTGTGCGAAGAAGCCGCTTCTTCGCCTGCGGGAGAATCGGCGAGCGGCAGCTTCCCAAAGGCGAAGATGCAAGCTGCAGCACACAGGCACAGTGTGGGCAGCATTCAGACTTAGAGAAAACAGTACTTTACCACTCTCCTGCCTTTTCCATGGTTATTCTATTGGAAAAGAACGAGTTTTGGACAACTACCTTTCATTCTTGCCAAACTCTTTGCAGACCTGCGTGCAAGCTTTAGAACAAGATTTTGGATGTTTTCTTCCCTGGCAGAGTTTCTCCTTGCAAGATATGGTGAAAAAGCTTTTGGCTGAGTGTAGAGCGGCAAGACACGCAGAAGACACAGATACGCAGCTCTCCGAAGCTAAGTGCCGGTCCTGGGCTTCTTTCGGCACAAACCGCTCTCAGGAGCTCCCTGCGCTCGCCACAATGCTCTGTGTGTGAAGAAACCGCTTCTTCGCCTCCGGGAGAATCGGCGAGCGGCAGCTTCCCAAAGGCGAAGATGCAAGCTGCAGCACACAGGCACAGTGTGGGCAGCCTTCAGACTTAGAGAAAACAGTACTTTACCACTCTCCTGCCTTATCCATGTTTATTCTATTGGAAAAGAACGAGTTTTGGACAACTACCTTTCATTCTTGCCAAACTCTTTGCAGACCCCCGTGCAAGCTTTAGAACAAGATTTTGGATGTTTTCTTTCCTGGCAGAGTTTCTTCTTGCAAGATATGGTGGAAAAGCTTTTTGCTGAGTGTAGAGCGGCAAGACACGCAGAAGACGCAGATACGCAGCTCTCCGAAGCTAAGTGCCGGTCCCGGGCTTCTTTCGGCACAAACCGCTCTCAGGAGCTCCCCGCGCTCGCCACAATGCTCTGTGTGCGAAGAAGCCGCTTCTTCGCCTGCGGGAGAATCGGCGAGCGGCAGCTTCCCAAAGGCGAAGATGCAAGCTGCAGCACACAGGCACAGTGTGGGCAGCCTTCAGACTTAGAGAAAACAGTACTTTACCACTCTCCTGCCTTTTCCATGGTTATTCTATTGGAAAAGAACGAGTTTTGGACAACTACCTTTCATTCTTGCCAAACTCTTTGCAGACCCCCGTGCAAGCTTTAGAACAAGATTTTGGATGTTTTCTTTCCTGGCAGAGTTTCTCCTTGCAAGATATGGTGGAAAAGCTTTTTGCTGAGTGTAGAGCGGCAAGACACGCAGAAGACGCAGATACGCAGCTCTCCGAAGCTAAGTGCCGGTCCCGGGCTTCTTTCGGCACAAACCGCTCTCAGGAGCTCCCTGCGCTCGCCACAATGCTCTGTGTGCGAAGAAGCCGCTTCTTCGCCTGCGGGAGAATCGGCGAGCGGCAGCTTCCCAAAGGCGAAGATGCAAGCTGCAGCACACAGGCACAGTGTGGGCAGCCTTCAGACTTAGAGAAAACAGTACTTTACCACTCTCCTGCCTTTTCCATGGTTATTCTATTGGAAAAGAACGAGTTTTGGACAACTACCTTTCATTCTTGCCAAACTCTTTGCAGACCCCCGTGCAAGCTTTAGAACAAGATTTTGGATGTTTTCTTTCCTGGCAGAGTTTCTCCTTGCAAGATATGGTGGAAAAGCTTTTTGCTGAGTGTAGAGCGGCAAGACACGCAGAAGACGCAGATACGCAGCTCTCCGAAGCTAAGTGCCGGTCCCGGGCTTCTTTCGGCACAAACCGCTCTCAGGAGCTCCCTGCGCTCGCCACAATGCTCTGTGTGCGAAGAAGCCGCTTCTTCGCCTGCGGGAGAATCGGCGAGCGGCAGCTTCCCAAAGGCGAAGATGCAAGCTGCAGCACACAGGCACAGTGTGGGCAGCCTTCAGACTTTGAGAAAACAGTACTTTACCACTCTCCTGCCTTTTCCATGGTTATTCTATTGGAAAAGAACGAGTTTTGGACAACTACCTTTCATTCTTGCCAAACTCTTTGCAGACCTCCGTGCAAGCTTTAGAACAAGATTTTGGATGTTTTCTTTCCTGGCAGAGTTTCTCCTTGCAAGATATGGTGGAAAAGCTTTTTGCTGAGTGTAGAGCGGCAAGACACGCAGAAGACGCAGATACGCAGCTCTCCGAAGCTAAGTGCCGGTCCCGGGCTTCTTTCGGCACAAACCGCTCTCAGGAGCTCCCTGCGCTGGCCACAATGCTCTGTGTGCGAAGAAGCCGCTTCTTCGCCTCCGGGAGAATCGGCGTGCGGCAGCTTCCCAAAGGCGAAGATGCAAGCTGCAGCACACAGGCACAATGTGGGCAGCCTTCAGACTTAGAGAAAACAGTACTTTACCACTCTCCTGCCTTTTCCATGGTTATTCTATTGGAAAAGAACGAGTTTTGGACAACTACCTTTCATTCTTGCCAAACTCTTTGCAGACCTGCGTGCAAGCTTTAGAACAAGATTTTGGATGTTTTCTTCCCTGGCAGAGTTTCTCCTTGCAAGATATGGTGAAAAAGCTTTTGGCTGAGTGTTGAGCGGCAAGACACGCAGAAGACACAGATACGCAGCTCTCCGAAGCTAAGTGCCGGTCCTGGGCTTCTTTCGGCACAAACCGCTCTCAGGAGCTCCCTGCGCTCGCCACAATGCTCTGTGTGCGAAGAAGCCGCTTCTTCGCCTCCGGGAGAATCGGCGAGCGGCAGCTTCCCAAAGGCGAAGATGCAAGCTGCAGCACACAGGCACAGTGTGGGCAGCCTTCAGACTTAGAGAAAACAGTACTTTACCACTCTCCTGCCTTATCCATGTTTATTCTATTGGAAAAGAACGAGTTTTGGACAACTACCTTTCATTCTTGCCAAACTCTTTGCAGACCCCCGTGCAAGCTTTAGAACAAGATTTTGGATGTTTTCTTTCCTGGCAGAGTTTCTCCTTGCAAGATATGGTGGAAAAGCTTTTGGCTGAGTGTAGAGCGGCAAGACATGCAGAAGACGCAGATACGCAGCTCTCCGAAGCTAAGTGCCGGTCCCGGGCTTCTTTCGGCACAAACCGCTCTCAGGAGCTCCCTGCGCTCGCCACAATGCTCTGTGTGCGAAGAAGCCGCTTCTTCGCCTCCGGGAGAATCGGCGAGCGGCAGCTTCCCAAAGGCGAAGATGCAAGCTGCAGCACACAGGCACAGTGTGGGCAGCATTCAGACTTAGAGAAAACAGTACTTTACCACTCTCCTGCCTTTTCCATGGTTATTCTATTGGAAAAGAACGAGTTTTGGACAACTACCTTTCATTCTTGCCAAACTCTTTGCAGACCCCCGTGCAAGCTTTAGAACAAGATTTTGGATGTTTTCTTTCCTGGCAGAGTTTCTCCTTGCAAGATATGGTGGAAAAGCTTTTGGCTGAGTGTAGAGCGGCAAGACACGCAGAAGACGCAGATACGCAGCTCTCCGAAGCTAAGTGCCGGTCCCGGGCTTCTTTCGGCACAAACCGCTCTCAGGAGCTCCCTGCGCTCGCCACAATGCTCTGTGTGCGAAGAAGCCGCTTCTTCGCCTGCGGGAGAATCGGCGAGCGGCAGCTTCCCAAAGGCGAAGATGCAAGCTGCAGCACACAGGCACAGTGTGGGCAGCCTTCAGACTTAGAGAAAACAGTACTTTACCACTCTCCTGCCTTTTCCATGGTTATTCTATTGGAAAAGAACGAGTTTTGGACAACTACCTTTCATTCTTGCCAAACTCTTTGCAGACCCCCGTGCAAGCTTTAGAACAAGATTTTGGATGTTTTCTTTCCTGGCAGAGTTTCTCCTTGCAAGATATGGTGGAAAAGCTTTTTGCTGAGTGTAGAGCGGCAAGACACGCAGAAGACGCAGATACGCAGCTCTCCGAAGCTAAGTGCCGGTCCCGGGCTTCTTTCGGCACAAACCGCTCTCAGGAGCTCCCTGCGCTCGCCACAATGCTCTGTGTGCGAAGAAGCCGCTTCTTCGCCTCCGGGAGAATCGGCGAGCGGCAGCTTCCCAAAGGCGAAGATGCAAGCTGCAGCACACAGGCACAGTGTGGGCAGCCTTCAGACTTAGAGAAAACAGTACTTTACCACTCTCCTGCCTTATCCATGGTTATTCTATTGGATAAGAACGAGTTTTGGACAACTACCTTTCATTCTTGCCAAACTCTTTGCAGACCCCCGTGCAAGCTTTAGAACAAGATTTTGGATGTTTTCTTTCCTGGCAGAGTTTCTCCTTGCAAGATATGGTGGAAAAGCTTTTGGCTGAGTGTAGAGCAGCAAGACACGCAGAAGACGCAGATACGCAGCTCTCCGAAGCTATGTGCCGGTCCCGGGCTTCTTTCGGCACAAACCGCTCTCAGGAGCTCCCTGCGCTCGCCACAATGCTCTGTGTGCGAAGAAGCCGCTTCTTCGCCTGCGGGAGAATCGGCGAGCGGCAGCTTCCCAAAGGCGAAGATGCAAGCTGCAGCACACAGGCACAATGTGGGCAGCCTTCAGACTTAGAGAAAACAGTACTTTACCACTCTCCTGCCTTATCCATGGTTATTATATTGGAAAAGAACGAGTTTTGGACAACTACCTTTCATTCTTGCCAAACTCTTTGCAGACCTCCGTGCAAGCTTTAGAACAAGATTTTGGATGTTTTCTTTCCTGGCAGAGTTTCTCCTTGCAAGATATGGTGGAAAAGCTTTTGGCTGAGTGTTGAGCGGCAAGACACGCAGAAGACGCAGATACGCAGCTCTCCGAAGCTAAGTGCCGGTCCCGGGCTTCTTTCGGCACAAACCGCTCTCAGGAGCTCCCTGCGCTCGCCACAATGCTCTGTGTGTGAAGAAGCCGCTTCTTCGCCTCCGGGAGAATCGGCGAGCGGCAGCTTCCCAAAGGCGAAGATGCAAGCTGCAGCACACAGGCACAGTGTGGGCAGCCTTCAGACTTAGAGAAAACAGTACTTTACCACTCTCCTGCCTTATCCATGGTTATTCTATTGGAAAAGAACGAGTTTTGGACAACTACCTTTCATTCTTGCCAAACTCTTTGCAGACCCCCGTGCAAGCTTTAGAACAAGATTTTGGATGTTTTCTTTCCTGGCAGAGTTTCTCCTTGCAAGATATGGTGGAAAAGCTTTTGGCTGAGTGTAGAGCGGCAAGACACGCAGAAGACGCAGATACGCAGCTCTCCGAAGCTAAGTGCCGGTCCCGGGCTTCTTTCGGCACAAACCGCTCTCAGGAGCTCCCTGCGCTCGCCACAATGCTCTGTGTGCGAAGAAGCCGCTTCTTCGCCTCCGGGAGAATCGGCGAGCGGCAGCTTCCCAAAGGCGAAGATGCAAGCTGCAGCACACAGGCACAGTGTGGGCAGCCTTCAGACTTCGAGAAAACAGTACTTTACCACTCTCCTGCCTTTTCCATGGTTATTCTATTGGAAAAGAACGAGTTTTGGACAACTACCTTTCATTCTTGCCAAACTCTTTGCAGACCCCCGTGCAAGCTTTAGAACAAGATTTTGGATGTTTTCTTTCCTGGCAGAGTTTCTCCTTGCAAGATATGGTGGAAAAGCTTTTTGCTGAGTGTAGAGCGGCAAGACACGCAGAAGACGCAGATACGCAGCTCTCCGAAGCTAAGTGCCGGTCCCGGGCTTCTTTCGGCACAAACCGCTCTCAGGAGCTCCCTGCGCTCGCCACAATGCTCTGTGTGCGAAGAAGCCGCTTCTTCGCCTGCGGGAGAATCGGCGAGCGGCAGCTTCCCAAAGGCGAAGATGCAAGCTGCAGCACACAGGCACAGTGTGGGCAGCCTTCAGACTTAGAGAAAACAGTACTTTACCACTCTCCTGCCTTTTCCATGGTTATTCTATTGGAAAAGAACGAGTTTTGGACAACTACCTTTCATTCTTGCCAAACTCTTTGCAGACCCCCGTGCAAGCTTTAGAACAAGATTTTGGATGTTTTCTTTCCTGGCAGAGTTTCTCCTTGCAAGATATGGTGGAAAAGCTTTTTGCTGAGTGTAGAGCGGCAAGACACGCAGAAGACGCAGATACGCAGCTCTCCGAAGCTAAGTGCCGGTCCCGGGCTTCTTTCGGCACAAACCGCTCTCAGGAGCTCCCTGCGCTCGCCACAATGCTCTGTGTGCGAAGAAGCCGCTTCTTCGCCTGCGGGAGAATCGGCGAGCGGCAGCTTCCCAAAGGCGAAGATGCAAGCTGCAGCACACAGGCACAGTGTGGGCAGCCTTCAGACTTAGAGAAAACAGTACTTTACCACTCTCCTGCCTTTTCCATGGTTATTCTATTGGAAAAGAACGAGTTTTGGACAACTACCTTTCATTCTTGCCAAACTCTTTGCAGACCCCCGTGCAAGCTTTAGAACAAGATTTTGGATGTTTTCTTTCCTGGCAGAGTTTCTCCTTGCAAGATATGGTGGAAAAGCTTTTTGCTGAGTGTAGAGCGGCAAGACACGCAGAAGACGCAGATACGCAGCTCTCCGAAGCTAAGTGCCGGTCCCGGGCTTCTTTCGGCACAAACCGCTCTCAGGAGCTCCCTGCGCTCGCCACAATGCTCTGTGTGCGAAGAAGCCGCTTCTTCGCCTGCGGGAGAATCGGCGAGCGGCAGCTTCCCAAAGGCGAAGATGCAAGCTGCAGCACGCAGGCACAGTGTGGGCAGCCTTCAGACTTAGAGAAAACAGTACTTTACCACTCTCCTGCCTTTTCCATGGTTATTCTATTGGAAAAGAACGAGTTTTGGACAACTACCTTTCATTCTTGCCAAACTCTTTGCAGACCCCCGTGCAAGCTTTAGAACAAGATTTTGGATGTTTTCTTTCCTGGCAGAGTTTCTCCTTGCAAGATATGGTGGAAAAGCTTTTTGCTGAGTGTAGAGCGGCAAGACACGCAGAAGACGCAGATACGCAGCTCTCCGAAGCTAAGTGCCGGTCCCGGGCTTCTTTCGGCACAAACCGCTCTCAGGAGCTCCCTGCGCTCGCCACAATGCTCTGTGTGCGAAGAAGCCGCTTCTTCGCCTGCAGGAGAATCGGCGAGCGGCAGCTTCCCAAAGGCGAAGATGCAAGCTGCAGCACACAGGCACAGTGTGGGCAGCCTTCAGACTTAGAGAAAACAGTACTTTACCACTCTCCTGCCTTTTCCATGGTTATTCTATTGGAAAAGAACGAGTTTTGGACAACTACCTTTCATTCTTGCCAAACTCTTTGCAGACCCCCGTGCAAGCTTTAGAACAAGATTTTGGATGTTTTCTTTCCTGGCAGAGTTTCTCCTTGCAAGATATGGTGAAAAAGCTTTTGGCTGAGTGTTGAGCGGCAAGACACGCAGAAGACACAGATACGCAGCTCTCCGAAGCTAAGTGCCGGTCCTGGGCTTCTTTCGGCACAAACCGCTCTCAGGAGCTCCCTGCGCTCGCCACAATGCTCTGTGTGTGAAGAAGCCGCTTCTTCGCCTCCGGGAGAATCGGCGAGCGGCAGCTTCCCAAAGGCGAAGATGCAAGCTGCAGCACACAGGCACAGTGTGGGCAGCCTTCAGACTTAGAGAAAACAGTACTTTACCACTCTCCTGCCTTATCCATGTTTATTCTATTGGAAAAGAACGAGTTTTGGACAACTACCTTTCATTCTTGCCAAACTCTTTGCAGACCCCCGTGCAAGCTTTAGAACAAGATTTTGGATGTTTTCTTTCCTGGCAGAGTTTCTCCTTGCAAGATATGGTGGAAAAGCTTTTGGCTGAGTGTAGAGCGGCAAGACACGCAGAAGACGCAGATACGCAGCTCTCCGAAGCTAAGTGCCGGTCCCGGGCTTCTTTCGGCACAAACCGCTCTCAGGAGCTCCCTGCGCTCGCCACAATGCTCTGTGTGCGAAGAAGCCGCTTCTTCGCCTGCGGGAGAGTCGGCGAGCGGCAGCTTCCCAAAGGCGAAGATGCAAGCTGCAGCACACAGGCAAGTGTGGGCAGCCTTCAGACTTAGAGAAAACAGTACTTTACCACTCTCCTGCCTTTTCCATGGTTATTCTATTGGAAAAGAACGAGTTTTGGACAACTACCTTTCATTCTTGCCAAACTCTTTGCAGACCCCCGTGCAAGCTTTAGAACAAGTTTTTGGATGTTTTCTTTCCTGGCAGAGTTTCTCCTTGCAAGATATGGTGGAAAAGCTTTTGGCTGAGTGTAGAGCGGCAAGACACGCAGAAGACGCAGATACGCAGCTCTCCGAAGCTAAGTGCCGGTCCCGGGCTTCTTTCGGCACAAACCGCTCTCAGGAGCTCCCTGCGCTCGCCACAATGCTCTGTGTGCGAAGAAGCCGCTTCTTCGCCTCCGGGAGAATCGGCGAGCGGCAGCTTCCCAAAGGCGAAGATGCAAGCTGCAGCACACAGGCACAGTGTGGGCAGCATTCAGACTTAGAGAAAACAGTACTTTACCACTCTCCTGCCTTTTCCATGGTTATTCTATTGGAAAAGAACGAGTTTTGGACAACTACCTTTCATTCTTGCCAAACTCTTTGCAGACCCCCGTGCAAGCTTTAGAACAAGATTTTGGATGTTTTCTTTCCTGGCAGAGTTTCTCCTTGCAAGATATGGTGGAAAAGCTTTTGGCTGAGTGTAGAGCGGCAAGACACGCAGAAGACGCAGATACGCAGCTCTCCGAAGCTAAGTGCCGGTCCCGGGCTTCTTTCGGCACAAACCGCTCTCAGGAGCTCCCTGCGCTCGCCACAATGCTCTGTGTGTGAAGAAGCCGCTTCTTCGCCTCCGGGAGAATCGGCGAGCGGCAGCTTCCCAAAGGCGAAGATGCAAGCTGCAGCACACAGGCACAGTGTGGGCAGCCTTCAGACTTAGAGAAAACAGTACTTTACCACTCTCCTGCCTTATCCATGTTTATTCTATTGGAAAAGAACGAGTTTTGGACAACTACCTTTCATTCTTGCCAAACTCTTTGCAGACCCCCGTGCAAGCTTTAGAACAAGATTTTGGATGTTTTCTTTCCTGGCAGAGTTTCTCCTTGCAAGATATGGTGGAAAAGCTTTTGGCTGAGTGTAGAGCGGCAAGACACGCAGAAGACGCAGATACGCAGCTCTCCGAAGCTAAGTGCCGGTCCCGGGCTTCTTTCGGCACAAACCGCTCTCAGGAGCTCCCTGCGCTCGCCACAATGCTCTGTGTGCGAAGAAGCCGCTTCTTCGCCTCCGGGAGAATCGGCGAGCGGCAGCTTCCCAAAGGCGAAGATGCAAGCTGCAGCACACAGGCACAGTGTGGGCAGCATTCAGACTTAGAGAAAACAGTACTTTACCACTCTCCTGCCTTTTCCATGGTTATTCTATTGGAAAAGAACGAGTTTTGGACAACTACCTTTCATTCTTGCCAAACTCTTTGCAGACCCCCGTGCAAGCTTTAGAACAAGATTTTGGATGTTTTCTTTCCTGGCAGAGTTTCTCCTTGCAAGATATGGTGGAAAAGCTTTTTGCTGAGTGTAGAGCGGCAAGACACGCAGAAGACGCAGATACGCAGCTCTCCGAAGCTAAGTGCCGGTCCCGGGCTTCTTTCGGCACAAACCGCTCTCAGGAGCTCCCTGCGCTCGCCACAATGCTCTGTGTGCGAAGAAGCCGCTTCTTCGCCTGCGGGAGAATCGGCGAGCGGCAGCTTCCCAAAGGCAAAGATGCAAGCTGCAGCACACAGGCACAGTGTGGGCAGCCTTCAGACTTAGAGAAAACAGTACTTTACCACTCTCCTGCCTTTTCCATGGTTATTCTATTGGAAAAGAACGAGTTTTGGACAACTACCTTTCATTCTTGCCAAACTCTTTGCAGACCCCCATGCAAGCTTTAGAACAAGATTTTGGATGTTTTCTTTCCTGGCAGAGTTTCTCCTTGCAAGATATGGTGGAAAAGCTTTTTGCTGAGTGTAGAGCGGCAAGACACGCAGAAGACGCAGATACGCAGCTCTCCGAAGCTAAGTGCCGGTCCCGGGCTTCTTTCGGCACAAACCGCTCTCAGGAGCTCCCTGCGCTCGCCACAATGCTCTGTGTGCGAAGAAGCCGCTTCTTCGCCTCCGGGAGAATCGGCGAGCGGCAGCTTCCCAAAGGCGAAGATGCAAGCTGCAGCACACAGGCACAGTGTGGGCAGCCTTCAGACTTAGAGAAAACAGTACTTTACCACTCTCCTGCCTTATCCATGTTTATTCTATTGGAAAAGAACGAGTTTTGGACAACTACCTTTCATTCTTGCCAAACTCTTTGCAGACCCCCGTGCAAGCTTTAGAACAAGATTTTGGATGTTTTCTTTCCTGGCAGAGTTTCTCCTTGCAAGATATGGTGGAAAAGCTTTTGGCTGAGTGTAGAGCGGCAAGACACGCAGAAGACGCAGATACGCAGCTCTCCGAAGCTAAGTGCCGGTCCCGGGCTTCTTTCGGCACAAACCGCTCTCAGGAGCTCCCTGCGCTCGCCACAATGCTCTGTGTGTGAAGAAGCCGCTTCTTCGCCTCCGGGAGAATCGGCGAGCGGCAGCTTCCCAAAGGCGAAGATGCAAGCTGCAGCACACAGGCACAGTGTGGGCAGCCTTCAGACTTAGAGAAAACAGTACTTTACCACTCTCCTGCCTTTTCCATGGTTATTCTATTGGAAAAGAACGAGTTTTGGACAACTACCTTTCATTCTTGCCAAACTCTTTGCAGACCCCCGTGCAAGCTTTAGAACAAGATTTTGGATGTTTTCTTTCCTGGCAGAGTTTCTCCTTGCAAGATATGGTGGAAAAGCTTTTTGCTGAGTGTAGAGCGGCAAGACACGCAGAAGACGCAGATACGCAGCTCTCCGAAGCTAAGTGCCGGTCCCGGGCTTCTTTCGGCACAAACCGCTCTCAGGAGCTCCCTGCGCTCGCCACAATGCTCTGTGTGCGAAGAAGCCGCTTCTTCGCCTGCGGGAGAATCGGCGAGCGGCAGCTTCCCAAAGGCGAAGATGCAAGCTGCAGCACACAGGCACAGTGTGGGCAGCCTTCAGACTTAGAGAAAACAGTACTTTACCACTCTCCTGCCTTTTCCATGGTTATTCTATTGGAAAAGAACGAGTTTTGGACAACTACCTTTCATTCTTGCCAAACTCTTTGCAGACCCCCGTGCAAGCTTTAGAACAAGATTTTGGATGTTTTCTTTCCTGGCAGAGTTTCTCCTTGCAAGATATGGTGGAAAAGCTTTTGGCTGAGTGTAGAGCGGCAAGACACACAGAAGACGCAGATACGCAGCTCTCCGAAGCTAAGTGCCGGTCCCGGGCTTCTTTCGGCACAAACCGCTCTCAGGAGCTCCCTGCGCTCGCCACAATGCTCTGTGTGCGAAGAAGCCGCTTCTTCGCCTCCGGGAGAATCGGCGAGCGGCAGCTTCCCAAAGGCGAAGATGCAAGCTGCAGCACACAGGCACAGTGTGGGCAGCCTTCAGACTTAGAGAAAACAGTACTTTACCACTCTCCTGCCTTTTCCATGGTTATTCTATTGGAAAAGAACGAGTTTTGGACAACTACCTTTCATTCTTGCCAAACTCTTTGCAGACCCCCGTGCAAGCTTTAGAACAAGATTTTGGATGTTTTCTTTCCTGGCAGAGTTTCTCCTTGCAAGATATGGTGGAAAAGCTTTTGGCTGAGTGTAGAGCGGCAAGACACGCAGAAGACGCAGATACGCAGCTCTCCGAAGCTAAGTGCCGGTCCCGGGCTTCTTTCGGCACAAACCGCTCTCAGGAGCTCCCTGCGCTCGCCACAATGCTCTGTGTGTCAAGAAGCCGCTTCTTCGCCTGCGGGAGAATCGGCGAGCGGCAGCTTCCCAAAGGCGAAGATGCAAGCTGCAGCACACAGGCACAGTGTGGGCAGCCTTCAGACTTAGAGAAAACAGTACTTTACCACTCTCCTGCCTTTTCCATGGTTATTCTATTGGAAAAGAACGAGTTTTGGACAACTACCTTTCATTCTTGCCAAACTCTTTGCAGACCCCCGTGCAAGCTTTAGAACAAGATTTTGGATGTTTTCTTTCCTGGCAGAGTTTCTCCTTGCAAGATATGGTGGAAAAGCTTTTGGCTGAGTGTAGAGCGGCAAGACACGCAGAAGACGCAGATACGCAGCTCTCCGAAGCTAAGTGCCGGTCCCGGGCTTCTTTCGGCACAAACCGCTCTCAGGAGCTCCCTGCGCTCGCCACAATGCTCTGTGTGTGAAGAAGCCGCTTCTTCGCCTCCGGGAGAATCGGCGAGCGGCAGCTTCCCAAAGGCGAAGATGCAAGCTGCAGCACACAGGCACAGTGTGGGCAGCCTTCAGACTTAGAGAAAACAGTACTTTACCACTCTCCTGCCTTATCCATGTTTATTCTATTGGAAAAGAACGAGTTTTGGACAACTACCTTTCATTCTTGCCAAACTCTTTGCAGACCCCCGTGCAAGCTTTAGAACAAGATTTTGGATGTTTTCTTTCCTGGCAGAGTTTCTTCTTGCAAGATATGGTGGAAAACCTTTTTGCTGAGTGTAGAGCGGCAAGACACGCAGAAGACGCAGATACGCAGCTCTCCGAAGCTAAGTGCCGGTCCCGGGCTTCTTTCGGCACAAACCGCTCTCAGGAGCTCCCCGCGCTCGCCACAATGCTCTGTGTGCGAAGAAGCCGCTTCTTCGCCTGCGGGAGAATCGGCGAGCGGCAGCTTCCCAAAGGCGAAGATGCAAGCTGCAGCACACAGGCACAGTGTGGGCAGCCTTCAGACTTAGAGAAAACAGTACTTTACCACTCTCCTGCCTTTTCCATGGTTATTCTATTGGAAAAGAACGAGTTTTGGACAACTACCTTTCATTCTTGCCAAACTCTTTGCAGACCTCCGTGCAAGCTTTAGAACAAGATTTTGGATGTTTTCTTTCCTGGCAGAGTTTCTCCTTGCAAGATATGGTGGAAAAGCTTTTTGCTGAGTGTAGAGCGGCAAGACACGCAGAAGACGCAGATACGCAGCTCTCCGAAGCTAAGTGCCGGTCCCGGGCTTCTTTCGGCACAAACCGCTCTCAGGAGCTCCCTGCGCTGGCCACAATGCTCTGTGTGCGAAGAAGCCGCTTCTTCGCCTCCGGGAGAATCGGCGTGCGGCAGCTTCCCAAAGGCGAAGATGCAAGCTGCAGCACACAGGCACAATGTGGGCAGCCTTCAGACTTAGAGAAAACAGTACTTTACCACTCTCCTGCCTTTTCCATGGTTATTCTATTGGAAAAGAACGAGTTTTGGACAACTACCTTTCATTCTTGCCAAACTCTTTGCAGACCTGCGTGCAAGCTTTAGAACAAGATTTTGGATGTTTTCTTCCCTGGCAGAGTTTCTCCTTGCAAGATATGGTGAAAAAGCTTTTGGCTGAGTGTTGAGCGGCAAGACACGCAGAAGACACAGATACGCAGCTCTCCGAAGCTAAGTGCCGGTCCTGGGCTTCTTTCGGCACAAACCGCTCTCAGGAGCTCCCTGCGCTCGCCACAATGCTCTGTGTGTGAAGAAGCCGCTTCTTCGCCTCCGGGAGAATCGGCGAGCGGCAGCTTCCCAAAGGCAAAGATGCAAGCTGCAGCACACAGGCACAGTGTGGGCAGCCTTCAGACTTAGAGAAAACAGTACTTTACCACTCTCCTGCCTTATCCATGGTTATTCTATTGGAAAAGAACGAGTTTTGGACAACTACCTTTCATTCTTGCCAAACTCTTTGCAGACCCCCGTGCAAGCTTTAGAACAAGATTTTGGATGTTTTCTTTCCTGGCAGAGTTTCTCCTTGCAAGATATGGTGGAAAAGCTTTTGGCTGAGTGTAGAGCGGCAAGACACGCAGAAGACGCAGATACGCAGCTCTCCGAAGCTAAGTGCCGGTCCCGGGCTTCTTTCGGCACAAACCGCTCTCAGGAGCTCCCTGCGCTCGCCACAATGCTCTGTGTGTGAAGAAGCCGCTTCTTCGCCTCCGGGAGAATCGGCGAGCGGCAGCTTCCCAAAGGCGAAGATGCAAGCTGCAGCACACAGGCACAGTGTGGGCAGCATTCAGACTTAGAGAAAACAGTACTTTACCACTCTCCTGCCTTTTCCATGGTTATTCTATTGGAAAAGAACGAGTTTTGGACAACTACCTTTCATTCTTGCCAAACTCTTTGCAGACCCCCGTGCAAGCTTTAGAACAAGATTTTGGATGTTTTCTTTCCTGGCAGAGTTTCTCCTTGCAAGATATGGTGGAAAAGCTTTTTGCTGAGTGTAGAGCGGCAAGACACGCCGAAGACGCAGATACGCAGCTCTCCGAAGCTAAGTGCCGGTCCCGGGCTTCTTTCGGCACAAACCGCTCTCAGGAGCTCCCTGCGCTCGCCACAATGCTCTGTGTGCGAAGAAGCCGCTTCTTCGCCTGCGGGAGAATCGGCGAGCGGCAGCTTCCCAAAGGCGAAGATGCAAGCTGCAGCACACAGGCACAGTGTGGGCAGCATTCAGACTTAGAGAAAACAGTACTTTACCACTCTCCTGCCTTTTCCATGGTTATTCTATTGGAAAAGAACGAGTTTTGGACAACTACCTTTCATTCTTGCCAAACTCTTTGCAGACCCCCGTGCAAGCTTTAGAACAAGATTTTGGATGTTTTCTTTCCTGGCAGAGTTTCTCCTTGCAAGATATGGTGGAAAAGCTTTTGGCTGAGTGTAGAGCGGCAAGACACGCAGAAGACGCAGATACGCAGCTCTCCGAAGCTAAGTGCCGGTCCCGGGCTTCTTTCGGCACAAACCGCTCTCAGGAGCTCCCTGCGCTCGCCACAATGCTCTGTGTGCGAAGAAGCCGCTTCTTCGCCTGCGGGAGAATCGGCGAGCGGCAGCTTCCCAAAGGCGAAGATGCAAGCTGCAGCACACAGGCACAGTGTGGGCAGCCTTCAGACTTAGAGAAAACAGTACTTTACCACTCTCCTGCCTTTTCCATGGTTATTCTATTGGAAAAGAACGAGTTTTGGACAACTACCTTTCATTCTTGCCAAACTCTTTGCAGACCCCCGTGCAAGCTTTAGAACAAGATTTTGGATGTTTTCTTTCCTGGCAGAGTTTCTCCTTGCAAGATATGGTGGAAAAGCTTTTTGCTGAGTGTAGAGCGGCAAGACACGCAGAAGACGCAGATACGCAGCTCTCCGAAGCTAAGTGCCGGTCCCGGGCTTCTTTCGGCACAAACCGCTCTCAGGAGCTCCCTGCGCTCGCCACAATGCTCTGTGTGCGAAGAAGCCGCTTCTTCGCCTGCGGGAGAATCGGCGAGCGGCAGCTTCCCAAAGGCGAAGATGCAAGCTGCAGCACACAGGCACAGTGTGGGCAGCCTTCAGACTTAGAGAAAACAGTACTTTACCACTCTCCTGCCTTATCCATGGTTATTCTATTGGAAAAGAACGAGTTTTGGACAACTACCTTTCATTCTTGCCAAACTCTTTGCAGACCCCCGTGCAAGCTTTAGAACAAGATTTTGGATGTTTTCTTTCCTGGCAGAGTTTCTCCTTGCAAGATATGGTGGAAAAGCTTTTGGCTGAGTGTAGAGCGGCAAGACACGCAGAAGACGCAGATACGCAGCTCTCCGAAGCTATGTGCCGGTCCCGGGCTTCTTTCGGCACAAACCGCTCTCAGGAGCTCCCTGCGCTCGCCACAATGCTCTGTGTGCGAAGAAGCCGCTTCTTCGCCTGCGGGAGAATCGGCGAGCGGCAGCTTCCCAAAGGCGAAGATGCAAGCTGCAGCACACAGGCACAATGTGGGCAGCCTTCAGACTTAGAGAAAACAGTACTTTACCACTCTCCTGCCTTATCCATGGTTATTATATTGGAAAAGAACGAGTTTTGGACAACTACCTTTCATTCTTGCCAAACTCTTTGCAGACCTGCGTGCAAGCTTTAGAACAAGATTTTGGATGTTTTCTTTCCTGGCAGAGTTTCTACTTGCAAGATATGGTGAAAAAGCTTTTGGCTGAGTGTTGAGCGGCAAGACACGCAGAAGACGCAGATACGCAGCTCTCCGAAGCTAAGTGCCGGTCCCGGGCTTCTTTCGGCACAAACCGCTCTCAGGAGCTCCCTGCGCTCGCCACAATGCTCTGTGTGTGAAGAAGCCGCTTCTTCGCCTCCGGGAGAATCGGCGAGCGGCAGCTTCCCAAAGGCGAAGATGCAAGCTGCAGCACACAGGCACAGTGTGGGCAGCCTTCAGACTTAGAGAAAACAGTACTTTACCACTCTCCTGCCTTATCCATGGTTATTCTATTGGAAAAGAACGAGTTTTGGACAACTACCTTTCATTCTTGCCAAACTCTTTGCAGACGCCCGTGCAAGCTTTAGAACAAGATTTTGGATGTTTTCTTCCCTGGCAGAGTTTCTCCTTGCAAGATATGGTGGAAAAGCTTTTTGCTGAGTGTAGAGCGGCAAGACACGCAGAAGACGCAGATACGCAGCTCTCCGAAGCTAAGTGCCGGTCCCGGGCTTCTTTCGGCACAAACCACTCTCAGGAGCTCCCTGCGCTCGCCACAATGCTCTGTGTGTGAAGAAACCGCTTCTTCGCCTCCGGGAGAATCGGCGAGCGGCAGCTTCCCAAAGGCGAAGATGCAAGCTGCAGCACACAGGCACAGTGTGGGCAGCCTTCAGACTTAGAGAAAACAGTACTTTACCACTCTCCTGCCTTATCCATGTTTATTCTATTGGAAAAGAACGAGTTTTGGACAACTACCTTTCATTCTTGCCAAACTCTTTGCAGACCCCCGTGCAAGCTTTAGAACAAGATTTTGGATGTTTTCTTTCCTGGCAGAGTTTCTTCTTGCAAGATATGGTGGAAAACCTTTTTGCTGAGTGTAGAGCGGCAAGACACGCAGAAGACGCAGATACGCAGCTCTCCGAAGCTATGTGCCGGTCCCGGGCTTCTTTCGGCACAAACCGCTCTCAGGAGCTCCCCGCGCTCGCCACAATGCTCTGTGTGCGAAGAAGCCGCTTCTTCGCCTCCGGGAGAATCGGCGAGCGGCAGCTTCCCAAAGGCGAAGATGCAAGCTGCAGCACACAGGCACAGTGTGGGCAGCCTTCAGACTTAGAGAAAACAGTACTTTACCACTCTCCTGCCTTTTCCATGGTTATTCTATTGGAAAAGAACGAGTTTTGGACAACTACCTTTCATTCTTGCCAAACTCTTTGCAGACCCCCGTGCAAGCTTTAGAACAAGATTTTGGATGTTTTCTTTCCTGGCAGAGTTTCTCCTTGCAAGATATGGTGGAAAAGCTTTTTGCTGAGTGTAGAGCGGCAAGACACGCAGAAGACGCAGATACGCAGCTCTCCGAAGCTAAGTGCCGGTCCCGGGCTTCTTTCGGCACAAACCGCTCTCAGGAGCTCCCTGCGCTCGCCACAATGCTCTGTGTGCGAAGAAGCCGCTTCTTCGCCTGCGGGAGAATCGGCGAGCGGCAGCTTCCCAAAGGCGAAGATGCAAGCTGCAGCACACAGGCACAGTGTGGGCAGCCTTCAGACTTAGAGAAAACAGTACTTTACCACTCTCCTGCCTTTTCCATGGTTATTCTATTGGAAAAGAACGAGTTTTGGACAACTACCTTTCATTCTTGCCAAACTCTTTGCAGACCCCCGTGCAAGCTTTAGAACAAGATTTTGGATGTTTTCTTTCCTGGCAGAGTTTCTCCTTGCAAGATATGGTGGAAAAGCTTTTGGCTGAGTGTAGAGCGGCAAGACACGCAGAAGACGCAGATACGCAGCTCTCCGAAGCTAAGTGCCGGTCCCGGGCTTCTTTCGGCACAAACCGCTCTCAGGAGCTCCCTGCGCTCGCCACAATGCTCTGTGTGCGAAGAAGCCGCTTCTTCGCCTGCGGGAGAATCGGCGAGCGGCAGCTTCCCAAAGGCGAAGATGCAAGCTGCAGCACACAGGCACAGTGTGGGCAGCCTTCAGACTTAGAGAAAACAGTACTTTACCACTCTCCTGCCTTTTCCATGGTTATTCTATTGGAAAAGAACGAGTTTTGGACAACTACCTTTCATTCTTGCCAAACTCTTTGCAGACCTCCGTGCAAGCTTTAGAACAAGATTTTGGATGTTTTCTTTCCTGGCAGAGTTTCTCCTTGCAAGATATGGTGGAAAAGCTTTTGGCTGAGTGTAGAGCGGCAAGACACGCAGAAGACGCAGATACGCAGCTCTCCGAAGCTAAGTGCCGGTCCCGGGCTTCTTTCGGCACAAACCGCTCTCAGGAGCTCCCTGCGCTGGCCACAATGCTCTGTGTGCGAAGAAGCCGCTTCTTCGCCTCCGGGAGAATCGGCGTGCGGCAGCTTCCCAAAGGCGAAGATGCAAGCTGCAGCACACAGGCACAATGTGGGCAGCCTTCAGACTTAGAGAAAACAGTACTTTACCACTCTCCTGCCTTTTCCATGGTTATTCTATTGGAAAAGAACGAGTTTTGGACAACTACCTTTCATTCTTGCCAAACTCTTTGCAGACCTGCGTGCAAGCTTTAGAACAAGATTTTGGATGTTTTCTTCCCTGGCAGAGTTTCTCCTTGCAAGATATGGTGAAAAAGCTTTTGGCTGAGTGTTGAGCGGCAAGACACGCAGAAGACGCAGATACGCAGCTCTCCGAAGCTAAGTGCCGGTCCTGGGCTTCTTTCGGCACAAACCGCTCTCAGGAGCTCCCTGCGCTCGCCACAATGCTCTGTGTGCGAAGAAGCCGCTTCTTCGCCTCCGGGAGAATCGGCGAGCGGCAGCTTCCCAAAGGCGAAGATGCAAGCTGCAGCACACAGGCACAGTGTGGGCAGCCTTCAGACTTAGAGAAAACAGTACTTTACCACTCTCCTGCCTTATCCATGTTTATTCTATTGGAAAAGAACGAGTTTTGGACAACTACCTTTCATTCTTGCCAAACTCTTTGCAGACCCCCGTGCAAGCTTTAGAACAAGATTTTGGATGTTTTCTTTCCTGGCAGAGTTTCTCCTTGCAAGATATGGTGGAAAAGCTTTTGGCTGAGTGTAGAGCGGCAAGACATGCAGAAGACGCAGATACGCAGCTCTCCGAAGCTAAGTGCCGGTCCCGGGCTTCTTTCGGCACAAACCGCTCTCAGGAGCTCCCTGCGCTCGCCACAATGCTCTGTGTGCGAAGAAGCCGCTTCTTCGCCTCCGGGAGAATCGGCGAGCGGCAGCTTCCCAAAGGCGAAGATGCAAGCTGCAGCACACAGGCACAGTGTGGGCAGCATTCAGACTTAGAGAAAACAGTACTTTACCACTCTCCTGCCTTTTCCATGGTTATTCTATTGGAAAAGAACGAGTTTTGGACAACTACCTTTCATTCTTGCCAAACTCTTTGCAGACCCCCGTGCAAGCTTTAGAACAAGATTTTGGATGTTTTCTTTCCTGGCAGAGTTTCTCCTTGCAAGATATGGTGGAAAAGCTTTTGGCTGAGTGTAGAGCGGCAAGACACGCAGAAGACGCAGATACGCAGCTCTCCGAAGCTAAGTGCCGGTCCCGGGCTTCTTTCGGCACAAACCGCTCTCAGGAGCTCCCTGCGCTCGCCACAATGCTCTGTGTGCGAAGAAGCCGCTTCTTCGCCTCCGGGAGAATCGGCGAGCGGCAGCTTCCCAAAGGCGAAGATGCAAGCTGCAGCACACAGGCACAGTGTGGGCAGCCTTCAGACTTAGAGAAAACAGTACTTTACCACTCTCCTGCCTTTTCCATGGTTATTCTATTGGAAAAGAACGAGTTTTGGACAACTACCTTTCATTCTTGCCAAACTCTTTGCAGACCCCCGTGCAAGCTTTAGAACAAGATTTTGGATGTTTTCTTTCCTGGCAGAGTTTCTCCTTGCAAGATATGGTGGAAAAGCTTTTTGCTGAGTGTAGAGCGGCAAGACACGCAGAAGACGCAGATACGCAGCTCTCCGAAGCTAAGTGCCGGTCCCGGGCTTCTTTCGGCACAAACCGCTCTCAGGAGCTCCCTGCGCTCGCCACAATGCTCTGTGTGCGAAGAAGCCGCTTCTTCGCCTCCGGGAGAATCGGCGAGCGGCAGCTTCCCAAAGGCGAAGATGCAAGCTGCAGCACACAGGCACAGTGTGGGCAGCCTTCAGACTTAGAGAAAACAGTACTTTACCACTCTCCTGCCTTATCCATGGTTATTCTATTGGATAAGAACGAGTTTTGGACAACTACCTTTCATTCTTGCCAAACTCTTTGCAGACCCCCGTGCAAGCTTTAGAACAAGATTTTGGATGTTTTCTTTCCTGGCAGAGTTTCTCCTTGCAAGATATGGTGGAAAAGCTTTTGGCTGAGTGTAGAGCGGCAAGACACGCAGAAGACGCAGATACGCAGCTCTCCGAAGCTATGTGCCGGTCCCGGGCTTCTTTCGGCACAAACCGCTCTCAGGAGCTCCCTGCGCTCGCCACAATGCTCTGTGTGCGAAGAAGCCGCTTCTTCGCCTGCGGGAGAATCGGCGAGCGGCAGCTTCCCAAAGGCGAAGATGCAAGCTGCAGCACACAGGCACAATGTGGGCAGCCTTCAGACTTAGAGAAAACAGTACTTTACCACTCTCCTGCCTTATCCATGGTTATTATATTGGAAAAGAACGAGTTTTGGACAACTACCTTTCATTCTTGCCAAACTCTTTGCAGACCTCCGTGCAAGCTTTAGAACAAGATTTTGGATGTTTTCTTTCCTGGCAGAGTTTCTCCTTGCAAGATATGGTGGAAAAGCTTTTGGCTGAGTGTTGAGCGGCAAGACACGCAGAAGACGCAGATACGCAGCTCTCCGAAGCTAAGTGCCGGTCCCGGGCTTCTTTCGGCACAAACCGCTCTCAGGAGCTCCCTGCGCTCGCCACAATGCTCTGTGTGTGAAGAAGCCGCTTCTTCGCCTCCGGGAGAATCGGCGAGCGGCAGCTTCCCAAAGGCGAAGATGCAAGCTGCAGCACACAGGCACAGTGTGGGCAGCCTTCAGACTTAGAGAAAACAGTACTTTACCACTCTCCTGCCTTATCCATGGTTATTCTATTGGAAAAGAACGAGTTTTGGACAACTACCTTTCATTCTTGCCAAACTCTTTGCAGACCCCCGTGCAAGCTTTAGAACAAGATTTTGGATGTTTTCTTTCCTGGCAGAGTTTCTCCTTGCAAGATATGGTGGAAAAGCTTTTGGCTGAGTGTAGAGCGGCAAGACACGCAGAAGACGCAGATACGCAGCTCTCCGAAGCTAAGTGCCGGTCCCGGGCTTCTTTCGGCACAAACCGCTCTCAGGAGCTCCCTGCGCTCGCCACAATGCTCTGTGTGCGAAGAAGCCGCTTCTTCGCCTCCGGGAGAATCGGCGAGCGGCAGCTTCCCAAAGGCGAAGATGCAAGCTGCAGCACACAGGCACAGTGTGGGCAGCCTTCAGACTTAGAGAAAACAGTACTTTACCACTCTCCTGCCTTTTCCATGGTTATTCTATTGGAAAAGAACGAGTTTTGGACAACTACCTTTCATTCTTGCCAAACTCTTTGCAGACCCCCGTGCAAGCTTTAGAACAAGATTTTGGATGTTTTCTTTCCTGGCAGAGTTTCTCCTTGCAAGATATGGTGGAAAAGCTTTTGGCTGAGTGTAGAGCGGCAAGACACGCAGAAGACGCAGATACGCAGCTCTCCGAAGCTAAGTGCCGGTCCCGGGCTTCTTTCGGCACAAACCGCTCTCAGGAGCTCCCTGCGCTCGCCACAATGCTCTGTGTGCGAAGAAGCCGCTTCTTCGCCTCCGGGAGAATCGGCGAGCGGCAGCTTCCCAAAGGCGAAGATGCAAGCTGCAGCACACAGGCACAGTGTGGGCAGCCTTCAGACTTAGAGAAAACAGTACTTTACCACTCTCCTGCCTTTTCCATGGTTATTCTATTGGAAAAGAACGAGTTTTGGACAACTACCTTTCATTCTTGCCAAACTCTTTGCAGACCTCCGTGCAAGCTTTAGAACAAGATTTTGGATGTTTTCTTTCCTGGCAGAGTTTCTCCTTGCAAGATATGGTGGAAAAGCTTTTTGCTGAGTGTAGAGCGGCAAGACACGCAGAAGACGCAGATACGCAGCTCTCCGAAGCTAAGTGCCGGTCCCGGGCTTCTTTCGGCACAAACCGCTCTCAGGAGCTCCCTGCGCTCGCCACAATGCTCTGTGTGCGAAGAAGCCGCTTCTTCGCCTGCGGGAGAATCGGCGAGCGGCAGCTTCCCAAAGGCGAAGATGCAAGCTGCAGCACACAGGCACAGTGTGGGCAGCCTTCAGACTTAGAGAAAACAGTACTTTACCACTCTCCTGCCTTATCCATGGTTATTCTATTGGAAAAGAACGAGTTTTGGACAACTACCTTTCATTCTTGCCAAACTCTTTGCAGACCCCCGTGCAAGCTTTAGAACAAGATTTTGGATGTTTTCTTTCCTGGCAGAGTTTCTCCTTGCAAGATATGGTGGAAAAGCTTTTTGCTGAGTGTAGAGCGGCAAGACACGCAGAAGACGCAGATACGCAGCTCTCCGAAGCTAAGTGCCGGTCCCGGGCTTCTTTCGGCACAAACCGCTCTCAGGAGCTCCCTGCGCTCGCCACAATGCTCTGTGTGCGAAGAAGCCGCTTCTTCGCCTGCGGGAGAATCGGCGAGCGGCAGCTTCCCAAAGGCGAAGATGCAAGCTGCAGCACGCAGGCACAGTGTGGGCAGCCTTCAGACTTAGAGAAAACAGTACTTTACCACTCTCCTGCCTTTTCCATGGTTATTCTATTGGAAAAGAACGAGTTTTGGACAACTACCTTTCATTCTTGCCAAACTCTTTGCAGACCCCCGTGCAAGCTTTAGAACAAGATTTTGGATGTTTTCTTTCCTGGCAGAGTTTCTCCTTGCAAGATATGGTGGAAAAGCTTTTTGCTGAGTGTAGAGCGGCAAGACACGCAGAAGACGCAGATACGCAGCTCTCCGAAGCTAAGTGCCGGTCCCGGGCTTCTTTCGGCACAAACCGCTCTCAGGAGCTCCCTGCGCTCGCCACAATGCTCTGTGTGCGAAGAAGCCGCTTCTTCGCCTGCAGGAGAATCGGCGAGCGGCAGCTTCCCAAAGGCGAAGATGCAAGCTGCAGCACACAGGCACAGTGTGGGCAGCCTTCAGACTTAGAGAAAACAGTACTTTACCACTCTCCTGCCTTTTCCATGGTTATTCTATTGGAAAAGAACGAGTTTTGGACAACTACCTTTCATTCTTGCCAAACTCTTTGCAGACCCCCGTGCAAGCTTTAGAACAAGATTTTGGATGTTTTCTTTCCTGGCAGAGTTTCTCCTTGCAAGATATGGTGAAAAAGCTTTTGGCTGAGTGTTGAGCGGCAAGACACGCAGAAGACACAGATACGCAGCTCTCCGAAGCTAAGTGCCGGTCCTGGGCTTCTTTCGGCACAAACCGCTCTCAGGAGCTCCCTGCGCTCGCCACAATGCTCTGTGTGTGAAGAAGCCGCTTCTTCACCTCCGGGAGAATCGGCGAGCGGCAGCTTCCCAAAGGCGAAGATGCAAGCTGCAGCACACAGGCACAGTGTGGGCAGCCTTCAGACTTAGAGAAAACAGTACTTTACCACTCTCCTGCCTTATCCATGTTTATTCTATTGGAAAAGAACGAGTTTTGGACAACTACCTTTCATTCTTGCCAAACTCTTTGCAGACCCCCGTGCAAGCTTTAGAACAAGATTTTGGATGTTTTCTTTCCTGGCAGAGTTTCTCCTTGCAAGATATGGTGGAAAAGCTTTTGGCTGAGTGTAGAGCGGCAAGACACGCAGAAGACGCAGATACGCAGCTCTCCGAAGCTAAGTGCCGGTCCCGGGCTTCTTTCGGCACAAACCGCTCTCAGGAGCTCCCTGCGCTCGCCACAATGCTCTGTGTGCGAAGAAGCCGCTTCTTCGCCTCCGGGAGAATCGGCGAGCGGCAGCTTCCCAAAGGCGAAGATGCAAGCTGCAGCACACAGGCACAGTGTGGGCAGCCTTCAGACTTAGAGAAAACAGTACTTTACCACTCTCCTGCCTTTTCCATGGTTATTCTATTGGAAAAGAACGAGTTTTGGACAACTACCTTTCATTCTTGCCAAACTCTTTGCAGACCCCCGTGCAAGCTTTAGAACAAGATTTTGGATGTTTTCTTTCCTGGCAGAGTTTCTCCTTGCAAGATATGGTGGAAAAGCTTTTGGCTGAGTGTAGAGCGGCAAGACACGCAGAAGACGCAGATACGCAGCTCTCCGAAGCTAAGTGCCGGTCCCGGGCTTCTTTCGGCACAAACCGCTCTCAGGAGCTCCCTGCGCTCGCCACAATGCTCTGTGTGCGAAGAAGCCGCTTCTTCGCCTGCGGGAGAGTCGGCGAGCGGCAGCTTCCCAAAGGCGAAGATGCAAGCTGCAGCACACAGGCAAGTGTGGGCAGCCTTCAGACTTAGAGAAAACAGTACTTTACCACTCTCCTGCCTTTTCCATGGTTATTCTATTGGAAAAGAACGAGTTTTGGACAACTACCTTTCATTCTTGCCAAACTCTTTGCAGACCCCCGTGCAAGCTTTAGAACAAGATTTTGGATGTTTTCTTTCCTGGCAGAGTTTCTCCTTGCAAGATATGGTGGAAAAGCTTTTGGCTGAGTGTAGAGCGGCAAGACACGCAGAAGACGCAGATACGCAGCTCTCCGAAGCTAAGTGCCGGTCCCGGGCTTCTTTCGGCACAAACCGCTCTCAGGAGCTCCCTGCGCTCGCCACAATGCTCTGTGTGCGAAGAAGCCGCTTCTTCGCCTCCGGGAGAATCGGCGAGCGGCAGCTTCCCAAAGGCGAAGATGCAAGCTGCAGCACACAGGCACAGTGTGGGCAGCATTCAGACTTAGAGAAAACAGTACTTTACCACTCTCCTGCCTTTTCCATGGTTATTCTATTGGAAAAGAACGAGTTTTGGACAACTACCTTTCATTCTTGCCAAACTCTTTGCAGACCCCCGTGCAAGCTTTAGAACAAGATTTTGGATGTTTTCTTTCCTGGCAGAGTTTCTCCTTGCAAGATATGGTGGAAAAGCTTTTGGCTGAGTGTAGAGCGGCAAGACACGCAGAAGACGCAGATACGCAGCTCTCCGAAGCTAAGTGCCGGTCCCGGGCTTCTTTCGGCACAAACCGCTCTCAGGAGCTCCCTGCGCTCGCCACAATGCTCTGTGTGTGAAGAAGCCGCTTCTTCGCCTCCGGGAGAATCGGCGAGCGGCAGCTTCCCAAAGGCGAAGATGCAAGCTGCAGCACACAGGCACAGTGTGGGCAGCCTTCAGACTTAGAGAAAACAGTACTTTACCACTCTCCTGCCTTATCCATGTTTATTCTATTGGAAAAGAACGAGTTTTGGACAACTACCTTTCATTCTTGCCAAACTCTTTGCAGACCCCCGTGCAAGCTTTAGAACAAGATTTTGGATGTTTTCTTTCCTGGCAGAGTTTCTCCTTGCAAGATATGGTGGAAAAGCTTTTGGCTGAGTGTAGAGCGGCAAGACACGCAGAAGACGCAGATACGCAGCTCTCCGAAGCTAAGTGCCGGTCCCGGGCTTCTTTCGGCACAAACCGCTCTCAGGAGCTCCCTGCGCTCGCCACAATGCTCTGTGTGCGAAGAAGCCGCTTCTTCGCCTGCGGGAGAATCGGCGAGCGGCAGCTTCCCAAAGGCGAAGATGCAAGCTGCAGCACACAGGCACAGTGTGGGCAGCATTCAGACTTAGAGAAAACAGTACTTTACCACTCTCCTGCCTTTTCCATGGTTATTCTATTGGAAAAGAACGAGTTTTGGACAACTACCTTTCATTCTTGCCAAACTCTTTGCAGACCCCCGTGCAAGCTTTAGAACAAGATTTTGGATGTTTTCTTTCCTGGCAGAGTTTCTCCTTGCAAGATATGGTGGAAAAGCTTTTTGCTGAGTGTAGAGCGGCAAGACACGCAGAAGACGCAGATACGCAGCTCTCCGAAGCTAAGTGCCGGTCCTGGGCTTCTTTCGGCACAAACCGCTCTCAGGAGCTCCCTGCGCTCGCCACAATGCTCTGTGTGCGAAGAAGCCGCTTCTTCGCCTGCGGGAGAATCGGCGAGCGGCAGCTTCCCAAAGGCGAAGATGCAAGCTGCAGCACACAGGCACAGTGTGGGCAGCCTTCAGACTTAGAGAAAACAGTACTTTACCACTCTCCTGCCTTTTCCATGGTTATTCTATTGGAAAAGAACGAGTTTTGGACAACTACCTTTCATTCTTGCCAAACTCTTTGCAGACCCCCGTGCAAGCTTTAGAACAAGATTTTGGATGTTTTCTTTCCTGGCAGAGTTTCTCCTTGCAAGATATGGTGGAAAAGCTTTTGGCTGAGTGTAGAGCGGCAAGACACGCAGAAGACGCAGATACGCAGCTCTCCGAAGCTAAGTGCCGGTCCCGGGCTTCTTTCGGCACAAACCGCTCTCAGGAGCTCCCTGCGCTCGCCACAATGCTCTGTGTGCGAAGAAGCCGCTTCTTCGCCTCCGGGAGAATCGGCGAGCGGCAGCTTCCCAAAGGCGAAGATGCAAGCTGCAGCACACAGGCACAGTGTGGGCAGCCTTCAGACTTAGAGAAAACAGTACTTTACCACTCTCCTGCCTTATCCATGTTTATTCTATTGGAAAAGAACGAGTTTTGGACAACTACCTTTCATTCTTGCCAAACTCTTTGCAGACCCCCGTGCAAGCTTTAGAACAAGATTTTGGATGTTTTCTTTCCTGGCAGAGTTTCTCCTTGCAAGATATGGTGGAAAAGCTTTTGGCTGAGTGTAGAGCGGCAAGACACGCAGAAGACGCAGATACGCAGCTCTCCGAAGCTAAGTGCCGGTCCCGGGCTTCTTTCGGCACAAACCGCTCTCAGGAGCTCCCTGCGCTCGCCACAATGCTCTGTGTGTGAAGAAGCCGCTTCTTCGCCTCCGGGAGAATCGGCGAGCGGCAGCTTCCCAAAGGCGAAGATGCAAGCTGCAGCACACAGGCACAGTGTGGGCAGCCTTCAGACTTAGAGAAAACAGTACTTTACCACTCTCCTGCCTTTTCCATGGTTATTCTATTGGAAAAGAACGAGTTTTGGACAACTACCTTTCATTCTTGCCAAACTCTTTGCAGACCCCCGTGCAAGCTTTAGAACAAGATTTTGGATGTTTTCTTTCCTGGCAGAGTTTCTCCTTGCAAGATATGGTGGAAAAGCTTTTTGCTGAGTGTAGAGCGGCAAGACACGCAGAAGACGCAGATACGCAGCTCTCCGAAGCTAAGTGCCGGTCCCGGGCTTCTTTCGGCACAAACCGCTCTCAGGAGCTCCCTGCGCTCGCCACAATGCTCTGTGTGCGAAGAAGCCGCTTCTTCGCCTCCGGGAGAATCGGCGAGCGGCAGCTTCCCAAAGGCGAAGATGCAAGCTGCAGCACACAGGCACAGTGTGGGCAGCCTTCAGACTTAGAGAAAACAGTACTTTACCACTCTCCTGCCTTTTCCATGGTTATTCTATTGGAAAAGAACGAGTTTTGGACAACTACCTTTCATTCTTGCCAAACTCTTTGCAGACCCCCGTGCAAGCTTTAGAACAAGATTTTGGATGTTTTCTTTCCTGGCAGAGTTTCTCCTTGCAAGATATGGTGGAAAAGCTTTTGGCTGAGTGTAGAGCGGCAAGACACGCAGAAGACGCAGATACGCAGCTCTCCGAAGCTAAGTGCCGGTCCCGGGCTTCTTTCGGCACAAACCGCTCTCAGGAGCTCCCTGCGCTCGCCACAATGCTCTGTGTGCGAAGAAGCCGCTTCTTCGCCTCCGGGAGAATCGGCGAGCGGCAGCTTCCCAAAGGCGAAGATGCAAGCTGCAGCACACAGGCACAGTGTGGGCAGCCTTCAGACTTAGAGAAAACAGTACTTTACCACTCTCCTGCCTTTTCCATGGTTATTCTATTGGAAAAGAACGAGTTTTGGACAACTACCTTTCATTCTTGCCAAACTCTTTGCAGACCCCCGTGCAAGCTTTAGAACAAGATTTTGGATGTTTTCTTTCCTGGCAGAGTTTCTCCTTGCAAGATATGGTGGAAAAGCTTTTGGCTGAGTGTAGAGCGGCAAGACACGCAGAAGACGCAGATACGCAGCTCTCCGAAGCTAAGTGCCGGTCCCGGGCTTCTTTCGGCACAAACCGCTCTCAGGAGCTCCCTGCGCTCGCCACAATGCTCTGTGTGCGAAGAAGCCGCTTCTTCGCCTGCGGGAGAATCGGCGAGCGGCAGCTTCCCAAAGGCGAAGATGCAAGCTGCAGCACACAGGCACAGTGTGGGCAGCCTTCAGACTTAGAGAAAACAGTACTTTACCACTCTCCTGCCTTTTCCATGGTTATTCTATTGGAAAAGAACGAGTTTTGGACAACTACCTTTCATTCTTGCCCAACTCTTTGCAGACCCCCGTGCAAGCTTTAGAACAAGATTTTGGATGTTTTCTTTCCTGGCAGAGTTTCTCCTTGCAAGATATGGTGGAAAAGCTTTTGGCTGAGTGTAGAGCGGCAAGACACGCAGAAGACGCAGATACGCAGCTCTCCGAAGCTAAGTGCCGGTCCCGGGCTTCTTTCGGCACAAACCGCTCTCAGGAGCTCCCTGCGCTTGCCACAATGCTCTGTGTGCGAAGAAGCCGCTTCTTCGCCTCCGGGAGAATCGGCGAGCGGCAGCTTCCCAAAGGCGAAGATGCAAGCTGCAGCACACAGGCACAGTGTGGGCAGCCTTCAGACTTAGAGAAAACAGTACTTTACCACTCTCCTGCCTTTTCCATGGTTATTCTATTGGAAAAGAACGAGTTTTGGACAACTACCTTTCATTCTTGCCAAACTCTTTGCAGACCCCCGTGCAAGCTTTAGAACAAGATTTTGGATGTTTTCTTTCCTGGCAGAGTTTCTCCTTGCAAGATATGGTGGAAAAGCTTTTGGCTGAGTGTAGAGCGGCAAGACACGCAGAAGACGCAGATACGCAGCTCTCCGAAGCTAAGTGCCGGTCCCGGGCTTCTTTCGGCACAAACCGCTCTCAGGAGCTCCCTGCGCTCGCCACAATGCTCTGTGTGCGAAGAAGCCGCTTCTTCGCCTGCGGGAGAATCGGCGAGCGGCAGCTTCCCAAAGGCGAAGATGCAAGCTGCAGCACACAGGCACAGTGTGGGCAGCCTTCAGACTTAGAGAAAACAGTACTTTACCACTCTCCTGCCTTTTCCATGGTTATTCTATTGGAAAAGAACGAGTTTTGGACAACTACCTTTCATTCTTGCCAAACTCTTTGCAGACCCCCGTGCAAGCTTTAGAACAAGATTTTGGATGTTTTCTTTCCTGGCAGAGTTTCTCCTTGCAAGATATGGTGGAAAAGCTTTTTGCTGAGTGTAGAGCGGCAAGACACGCAGAAGACGCGGATACGCAGCTCTCCGAAGCTAAGTGCCGGTCCCGGGCTTCTTTCGGCACAAACCACTCTCAGGAGCTCCCTGCGCTCGCCACAATGCTCTGTGTGCGAAGAAGCCGCTTCTTCGCCTCCGGGAGAATCGGCGAGCGGCAGCTTCCCAAAGGCGAAGATGCAAGCTGCAGCACACAGGCACAGTGTGGGCAGCCTTCAGACTTAGAGAAAACAGTACTTTACCACTCTCCTGCCTTTTCCATGGTTATTCTATTGGAAAAGAACGAGTTTTGGACAACTACCTTTCATTCTTGCCAAACTCTTTGCAGACCCCCGTGCAAGCTTTAGAACAAGATTTTGGATGTTTTCTTTCCTGGCAGAGTTTCTCCTTGCAAGATATGGTGGAAAAGCTTTTTGCTGAGTGTAGAGCGGCAAGACACGCAGAAGACGCAGATACGCAGCTCTCCGAAGCTAAGTGCCGGTCCCGGGCTTCTTTCGGCACAAACCGCTCTCAGGAGCTCCCTGCGCTCGCCACAATGCTCTGTGTGCGAAGAAGCCGCTTCTTCGCCTGCGGGAGAATCGGCGAGCGGCAGCTTCCCAAAGGCGAAGATGCAAGCTGCAGCACACAGGCACAGTGTGGGCAGCCTTCAGACTTAGAGAAAACAGTACTTTACCACTCTCCTGCCTTATCCATGTTTATTCTATTGGAAAAGAACGAGTTTTGGACAACTACCTTTCATTCTTGCCAAACTCTTTGCAGACCCCCGTGCAAGCTTTAGAACAAGATTTTGGATGTTTTCTTTCCTGGCAGAGTTTCTCCTTGCAAGATATGGTGGAAAAGCTTTTGGCTGAGTGTAGAGCGGCAAGACACGCAGAAGACGCAGATACGCAGCTCTCCGAAGCTAAGTGCCGGTCCCGGGCTTCTTTCGGCACAAACCGCTCTCAGGAGCTCCCTGCGCTCGCCACAATGCTCTGTGTGCGAAGAAGCCGCTTCTTCGCCTGCGGGAGAATCGGCGAGCGGCAGCTTCCCAAAGGCGAAGATGCAAGCTGCAGCACACAGGCACAGTGTGGGCAGCCTTCAGACTTAGAGAAAACAGTACTTTACCACTCTCCTGCCTTTTCCATGGTTATTCTATTGGAAAAGAACGAGTTTTGGACAACTACCTTTCATTCTTGCCAAACTCTTTGCAGACCCCCGTGCAAGCTTTAGAACAAGATTTTGGATGTTTTCTTTCCTGGCAGAGTTTCTCCTTGCAAGATATGGTGGAAAAGCTTTTGGCTGAGTGTAGAGCGGCAAGACACGCAGAAGACGCAGATACGCAGCTCTCCGAAGCTAAGTGCCGGTCCCGGGCTTCTTTCGGCACAAACCGCTCTCAGGAGCTCCCTGCGCTGGCCACAATGCTCTGTGTGCGAAGAAGCCGCTTCTTCGCCTGCGGGAGAATCGGCGAGCGGCAGCTTCCCAAAGGCGAAGATGCAAGCTGCAGCACACAGGCACAGTGTGGGCAGCCTTCAGACTTAGAGAAAACAGTACTTTACCACTCTCCTGCCTTTTCCATGGTTATTCTATTGGAAAAGAACGAGTTTTGGACAACTACCTTTCATTCTTGCCAAACTCTTTGCAGACCCCCGTGCAAGCTTTAGAACAAGATTTTGGATGTTTTCTTTCCTGGCAGAGTTTCTCCTTGCAAGATATGGTGGAAAAGCTTTTGGCTGAGTGTAGAGCGGCAAGACACGCAGAAGACGCAGATACGCAGCTCTCCGAAGCTAAGTGCCGGTCCCGGGCTTCTTTCGGCACAAACCGCTCTCAGGAGCTCCCTGCGCTCGCCACAATGCTCTGTGTGCGAAGAAGCCGCTTCTTCGCCTGCGGGAGGAGAATCGGCGAGCGGCAGCTTCCCAAAGGCGAAGATGCAAGCTGCAGCACACAGGCAAGTGTGGGCAGCCTTCAGACTTAGAGAAAACAGTACTTTACCACTCTCCTGCCTTTTCCATGGTTATTCTATTGGAAAAGAACGAGTTTTGGACAACTACCTTTCATTCTTGCCAAACTCTTTGCAGACCCCCGTGCAAGCTTTAGAACAAGATTTTGGATGTTTTCTTTCCTGGCAGAGTTTCTCCTTGCAAGATATGGTGGAAAAGCTTTTGGCTGAGTGTAGAGCGGCAAGACACGCAGAAGACGCAGATACGCAGCTCTCCGAAGCTAAGTGCCGGTCCGGGCTTCTTTCGGCACAAACCGCTCTCAGGAGCTCCCTGCGCTTGCCACAATGCTCTGTGTGCGAAGAAGCCGCTTCTTCGCCTGCGGGAGAATCGGCGAGCGGCAGCTTCCCAAAGGCGAAGATGCAAGCTGCAGCACACAGGCACAGTGTGGGCAGCATTCAGACTTAGAGAAAACAGTACTTTACCACTCTCCTGCCTTTTCCATGGTTATTCTATTGGAAAAGAACGAGTTTTGGACAACTACCTTTCATTCTTGCCAAACTCTTTGCAGACCCCCGTGCAAGCTTTAGAACAAGATTTTGGATGTTTTCTTTCCTGGCAGAGTTTCTCCTTGCAAGATATGGTGGAAAAGCTTTTTGCTGAGTGTAGAGCGGCAAGACACGCAGAAGACGCAGATACGCAGCTCTCCGAAGCTAAGTGCCGGTCCCGGGCTTCTTTCGGCACAAACCGCTCTCAGGAGCTCCCTGCGCTCGCCACAATGCTCTGTGTGCGAAGAAGCCGCTTCTTCGCCTGCGGGAGAATCGGCGAGCGGCAGCTTCCCAAAGGCGAAGATGCAAGCTGCAGCACACAGGCACAGTGTGGGCAGCCTTCAGACTTAGAGAAAACAGTACTTTACCACTCTCCTGCCTTTTCCATGGTTATTCTATTGGAAAAGAACGAGTTTTGGACAACTACCTTTCATTCTTGCCAAACTCTTTGCAGACCCCCGTGCAAGCTTTAGAACAAGATTTTGGATGTTTTCTTTCCTGGCAGAGTTTCTCCTTGCAAGATATGGTGGAAAAGCTTTTTGCTGAGTGTAGAGCGGCAAGACACGCAGAAGACGCGGATACGCAGCTCTCCGAAGCTAAGTGCCGGTCCCGGGCTTCTTTCGGCACAAACCGCTCTCAGGAGCTCCCTGCGCTCGCCACAATGCTCTGTGTGCGAAGAAGCCGCTTCTTCGCCTGCGGGAGAATCGGCGAGCGGCAGCTTCCCAAAGGCGAAGATGCAAGCTGCAGCACACAGGCACAGTGTGGGCAGCATTCAGACTTAGAGAAAACAGTACTTTACCACTCTCCTGCCTTTTCCATGGTTATTCTATTGGAAAAGAACGAGTTTTGGACAACTACCTTTCATTCTTGCCAAACTCTTTGCAGACCCCCGTGCAAGCTTTAGAACAAGATTTTGGATGTTTTCTTTCCTGGCAGAGTTTCTCCTTGCAAGATATGGTGAAAAAGCTTTTTGCTGAGTGTAGAGCGGCAAGACACGCAGAAGACGCAGATACGCAGCTCTCCGAAGCTAAGTGCCGGTCCCGGGCTTCTTTCGGCACAAACCGCTCTCAGGAGCTCCCTGCGCTCGCCACAATGCTCTGTGTGCGAAGAAGCCGCTTCTTCGCCTCCGGGAGAATCGGCGAGCGGCAGCTTCCCAAAGGCGAAGATGCAAGCTGCAGCACACAGGCACAGTGTGGGCAGCCTTCAGACTTAGAGAAAACAGTACTTTACCACTCTCCTGCCTTTTCCATGGTTATTCTATTGGAAAAGAACGAGTTTTGGACAACTACCTTTCATTCTTGCCAAACTCTTTGCAGACCCCCGTGCAAGCTTTAGAACAAGATTTTGGATGTTTTCTTTCCTGGCAGAGTTTCTCCTTGCAAGATATGGTGGAAAAGCTTTTTGCTGAGTGTAGAGCGGCAAGACACGCAGAAGACGCAGATACGCAGCTCTCCGAAGCTAAGTGCCGGTCCCGGGCTTCTTTCGGCACAAACCGCTCTCAGGAGCTCCCTGCGCTCGCCACAATGCTCTGTGTGCGAAGAAGCCGCTTCTTCGCCTCCGGGAGAATCGGCGAGCGGCAGCTTCCCAAAGGCGAAGATGCAAGCTGCAGCACACAGGCACAGTGTGGGCAGCATTCAGACTTAGAGAAAACAGTACTTTACCACTCTCCTGCCTTTTCCATGGTTATTCTATTGGAAAAGAACGAGTTTTGGACAACTACCTTTCATTCTTGCCAAACTCTTTGCAGACCCCCGTGCAAGCTTTAGAACAAGATTTTGGATGTTTTCTTCCCTGGCAGAGTTTCTCCTTGCAAGATATGGTGAAAAAGCTTTTGGCTGAGTGTTGAGCGGCAAGACACGCAGAAGACACAGATACGCAGCTCTCCGAAGCTAAGTGCCGGTCCCGGGCTTCTTTCGGCACAAACCGCTCTCAGGAGCTCCCTGCGCTCGCCACAATGCTCTGTGTGCGAAGAAGCCGCTTCTTCGCCTCCGGGAGAATCGGCGAGCGGCAGCTTCCCAAAGGCGAAGATGCAAGCTGCAGCACACAGGCACAGTGTGGGCAGCATTCAGACTTAGAGAAAACAGTACTTTACCACTCTCCTGCCTTTTCCATGGTTATTCTATTGGAAAAGAACGAGTTTTGGACAACTACCTTTCTTTCTTGCCAAACTCTTTGCAGACCCCCGTGCAAGCTTTAGAACAAGATTTTGGATGTTTTCTTTCCTGCAGAGTTTCTCCTTGCAAGATATGGTGGAAAAGCTTTTGGCTGAGTGTAGAGCGGCAAGACACGCAGAAGACGCAGATACGCAGCTCTCCGAAGCTAAGTGCCGGTCCCGGGCTTCTTTCGGCACAAACCGCTCTCAGGAGCTCCCTGCGCTCGCCACAATGCTCTGTGTGCGAAGAAGCCGCTTCTTCGCCTCCGGGAGAATCGGCGAGCGGCAGCTTCCCAAAGGCGAAGATGCAAGCTGCAGCACACAGGCACAGTGTGGGCAGCCTTCAGACTTAGAGAAAACAGTACTTTACCACTCTCCTGCCTTTTCCATGGTTATTCTATTGGAAAAGAACGAGTTTTGGACAACTACCTTTCATTCTTGCCAAACTCTTTGCAGACCCCCGTGCAAGCTTTAGAACAAGATTTTGGATGTTTTCTTTCCTGGCAGAGTTTCTCCTTGCAAGATATGGTGGAAAAGCTTTTGGCTGAGTGTAGAGCGGCAAGACACGCAGAAGACGCAGATACGCAGCTCTCCGAAGCTAAGTGCCGGTCCCGGGCTTCTTTCGGCACAAACCGCTCTCAGGAGCTCCCTGCGCTCGCCACAATGCTCTGTGTGCGAAGAAGCCGCTTCTTCGCCTCCGGGAGAATCGGCGAGCGGCAGCTTCCCAAAGGCGAAGATGCAAGCTGCAGCACACAGGCACAGTGTGGGCAGCCTTCAGACTTAGAGAAAACAGTACTTTACCACTCTCCTGCCTTTTCCATGGTTATTCTATTGGAAAAGAACGAGTTTTGGACAACTACCTTTCATTCTTGCCAAACTCTTTGCAGACCCCCGTGCAAGCTTTAGAACAAGATTTTGGATGTTTTCTTCCCTGGCAGAGTTTCTCCTTGCAAGATATGGTGAAAAAGCTTTTGGCTGAGTGTTGAGCGGCAAGACACGCAGAAGACGCGGATACGCAGCTCTCCGAAGCTAAGTGCCGGTCCCGGGCTTCTTTCGGCACAAACCGCTCTCAGGAGCTCCCTGCGCTCGCCACAATGCTCTGTGTGCGAAGAAGCCGCTTCTTCGCCTGCGGGAGAATCGGCGAGCGGCAGCTTCCCAAAGGCGAAGATGCAAGCTGCAGCACACAGGCACAGTGTGGGCAGCATTCAGACTTAGAGAAAACAGTACTTTACCACTCTCCTGCCTTTTCCATGGTTATTCTATTGGAAAAGAACGAGTTTTGGACAACTACCTTTCATTCTTGCCAAACTCTTTGCAGACCCCGTGCAAGCTTTAGAACAAGATTTTGGATGTTTTCTTTCCTGGCAGAGTTTCTCCTTGCAAGATATGGTGGAAAAGCTTTTTGCTGAGTGTAGAGCGGCAAGACACGCAGAAGACGCAGATACGCAGCTCTCCGAAGCTAAGTGCCGGTCCCGGGCTTCTTTCGGCACAAACCGCTCTCAGGAGCTCCCTGCGCTCGCCACAATGCTCTGTGTGCGAAGAAGCCGCTTCTTCGCCTCCGGGAGAATCGGCGAGCGGCAGCTTCCCAAAGGCGAAGATGCAAGCTGCAGCACACAGGCACAGTGTGGGCAGCCTTCAGACTTAGAGAAAACAGTACTTTACCACTCTCCTGCCTTTTCCATGGTTATTCTATTGGAAAAGAACGAGTTTTGGACAACTACCTTTCATTCTTGCCAAACTCTTTGCAGACCCCCGTGCAAGCTTTAGAACAAGATTTTGGATGTTTTCTTTCCTGGCAGAGTTTCTCCTTGCAAGATATGGTGGAAAAGCTTTTGGCTGAGTGTAGAGCGGCAAGACACGCAGAAGACGCAGATACGCAGCTCTCCGAAGCTAAGTGCCGGTCCCGGGCTTCTTTCGGCACAAACCGCTCTCAGGAGCTCCCTGCGCTCGCCACAATGCTCTGTGTGCGAAGAAGCCGCTTCTTCGCCTCCGGGAGAATCGGCGAGCGGCAGCTTCCCAAAGGCGAAGATGCAAGCTGCAGCACACAGGCACAGTGTGGGCAGCCTTCAGACTTAGAGAAAACAGTACTTTACCACTCTCCTGCCTTTTCCATGGTTATTCTATTGGAAAAGAACGAGTTTTGGACAACTACCTTTCATTCTTGCCAAACTCTTTGCAGACCCCCGTGCAAGCTTTAGAACAAGATTTTGGATGTTTTCTTTCCTGGCAGAGTTTCTCCTTGCAAGATATGGTGGAAAAGCTTTTTGCTGAGTGTAGAGCGGCAAGACACGCAGAAGACGCAGATACGCAGCTCTCCGAAGCTAAGTGCCGGTCCCGGGCTTCTTTCGGCACAAACCGCTCTCAGGAGCTCCCTGCGCTCGCCACAATGCTCTGTGTGCGAAGAAGCCGCTTCTTCGCCTCCGGGAGAATCGGCGAGCGGCAGCTTCCCAAAGGCGAAGATGCAAGCTGCAGCACACAGGCACAGTGTGGGCAGCCTTCAGACTTAGAGAAAACAGTACTTTACCACTCTCCTGCCTTTTCCATGGTTATTCTATTGGAAAAGAACGAGTTTTGGACAACTACCTTTCATTCTTGCCAAACTCTTTGCAGACCCCCGTGCAAGCTTTAGAACAAGATTTTGGATGTTTTCTTTCCTGGCAGAGTTTCTCCTTGCAAGATATGGTGGAAAAGCTTTTGGCTGAGTGTAGAGCGGCAAGACACGCAGAAGACGCAGATACGCAGCTCTCCGAAGCTAAGTGCCGGTCCCGGGCTTCTTTCGGCACAAACCGCTCTCAGCAGCTCCCTGCGCTCGCCACAATGCTCTGTGTGCGAAGAAGCCGCTTCTTCGCCTCCGGGAGAATCGGCGAGCGGCAGCTTCCCAAAGGCGAAGATGCAAGCTGCAGCACACAGGCACAGTGTGGGCAGCCTTCAGACTTAGAGAAAACAGTACTTTACCACTCTCCTGCCTTTTCCATGGTTATTCTATTGGAAAAGAACGAGTTTTGGACAACTACCTTTCATTCTTGCCAAACTCTTTGCAGACCCCCGTGCAAGCTTTAGAACAAGATTTTGGATGTTTTCTTTCCTGGCAGAGTTTCTCCTTGCAAGATATGGTGGAAAAGCTTTTTGCTGAGTGTAGAGCGGCAAGACACGCAGAAGACGCAGATACGCAGCTCTCCGAAGCTAAGTGCCGGTCCCGGGCTTCTTTCGGCACAAACCGCTCTCAGGAGCTCCCTGCGCTCGCCACAATGCTCTGTGTGCGAAGAAGCCGCTTCTTCGCCTCCGGGAGAATCGGCGAGCGGCAGCTTCCCAAAGGCGAAGATGCAAGCTGCAGCACACAGGCACAGTGTGGGCAGCCTTCAGACTTAGAGAAAACAGTACTTTACCACTCTCCTGCCTTTTCCATGGTTATTCTATTGGAAAAGAACGAGTTTTGGACAACTACCTTTCATTCTTGCCAAACTCTTTGCAGACCCCCGTGCAAGCTTTAGAACAAGATTTTGGATGTTTTCTTTCCTGGCAGAGTTTCTCCTTGCAAGATATGGTGGAAAAGCTTTTGGCTGAGTGTAGAGCGGCAAGACACGCAGAAGACGCAGATACGCAGCTCTCCGAAGCTAAGTGCCGGTCCCGGGCTTCTTTCGGCACAAACCGCTCTCAGGAGCTCCCTGCGCTCGCCACAATGCTCTGTGTGCGAAGAAGCCGCTTCTTCGCCTCCGGGAGAATCGGCGAGCGGCAGCTTCCCAAAGGCGAAGATGCAAGCTGCAGCACACAGGCACAGTGTGGGCAGCCTTCAGACTTAGAGAAAACAGTACTTTACCACTCTCCTGCCTTTTCCATGGTTATTCTATTGGAAAAGAACGAGTTTTGGACAACTACCTTTCATTCTTGCCAAACTCTTTGCAGACCCCCGTGCAAGCTTTAGAACAAGATTTTGGATGTTTTCTTTCCTGGCAGAGTTTCTCCTTGCAAGATATGGTGGAAAAGCTTTTTGCTGAGTGTAGAGCGGCAAGACACGCAGAAGACGCAGATACGCAGCTCTCCGAAGCTAAGTGCCGGTCCCGGGCTTCTTTCGGCACAAACCGCTCTCAGGAGCTCCCTGCGCTCGCCACAATGCTCTGTGTGCGAAGAAGCCGCTTCTTCGCCTCCGGGAGAATCGGCGAGCGGCAGCTTCCCAAAGGCGAAGATGCAAGCTGCAGCACACAGGCACAGTGTGGGCAGCCTTCAGACTTAGAGAAAACAGTACTTTACCACTCTCCTGCCTTTTCCATGGTTATTCTATTGGAAAAGAACGAGTTTTGGACAACTACCTTTCATTCTTGCCAAACTCTTTGCAGACCCCCGTGCAAGCTTTAGAACAAGATTTTGGATGTTTTCTTTCCTGGCAGAGTTTCTCCTTGCAAGATATGGTGGAAAAGCTTTTGGCTGAGTGTAGAGCGGCAAGACACGCAGAAGACGCAGATACGCAGCTCTCCGAAGCTAAGTGCCGGTCCCGGGCTTCTTTCGGCACAAACCGCTCTCAGCAGCTCCCTGCGCTCGCCACAATGCTCTGTGTGCGAAGAAGCCGCTTCTTCGCCTCCGGGAGAATCGGCGAGCGGCAGCTTCCCAAAGGCGAAGATGCAAGCTGCAGCACACAGGCACAGTGTGGGCAGCCTTCAGACTTAGAGAAAACAGTACTTTACCACTCTCCTGCCTTTTCCATGGTTATTCTATTGGAAAAGAACGAGTTTTGGACAACTACCTTTCATTCTTGCCAAACTCTTTGCAGACCCCCGTGCAAGCTTTAGAACAAGATTTTGGATGTTTTCTTCCCTGGCAGAGTTTCTCCTTGCAAGATATGGTGAAAAAGCTTTTGGCTGAGTGTTGAGCGGCAAGACACGCAGAAGACACAGATACGCAGCTCTCCGAAGCTAAGTGCCGGTCCTGGGCTTCTTTCGGCACAAACCGCTCTCAGGAGCTCCCTGCGCTCGCCACAATGCTCTGTGTGTGAAGAAGCCGCTTCTTCGCCTCCGGGAGAATCGGCGAGCGGCAGCTTCCCAAAGGCGAAGATGCAAGCTGCAGCACACAGGCACAGTGTGGGCAGCCTTCAGACTTAGAGAAAACAGTACTTTACCACTCTCCTGCCTTATCCATGTTTATTCTATTGGAAAAGAACGAGTTTTGGACAACTACCTTTCATTCTTGCCAAACTCTTTGCAGACCCCCGTGCAAGCTTTAGAACAAGATTTTGCATGTTTTCTTTCCTGGCAGAGTTTCTCCTTGCAAGATATGGTGGAAAAGCTTTTGGCTGAGTGTAGAGCGGCAAGACACGCAGAAGACGCAGATACGCAGCTCTCCGAAGCTAAGTGCCGGTCCCGGGCTTCTTTCGGCACAAACCGCTCTCAGGAGCTCCCTGCGCTCGCCACAATGCTCTGTGTGCGAAGAAGCCGCTTCTTCGCCTCCGGGAGAATCGGCGAGCGGCAGCTTCCCAAAGGCGAAGATGCAAGCTGCAGCACACAGGCACAGTGTGGGCAGCCTTCAGACTTAGAGAAAACAGTACTTTACCACTCTCCTGCCTTTTCCATGGTTATTCTATTGGAAAAGAACGAGTTTTGGACAACTACCTTTCATTCTTGCCAAACTCTTTGCAGACCCCCGTGCAAGCTTTAGAACAAGATTTTGGATGTTTTCTTCCCTGGCAGAGTTTCTCCTTGCAAGATATGGTGAAAAAGCTTTTGGCTGAGTGTTGAGCGGCAAGACACGCAGAAGACACAGATACGCAGCTCTCCGAAGCTAAGTGCCGGTCCTGGGCTTCTTTCGGCACAAACCGCTCTCAGGAGCTCCCTGCGCTCGCCACAATGCTCTGTGTGTGAAGAAGCCGCTTCTTCGCCTCCGGGAGAATCGGCGAGCGGCAGCTTCCCAAAGGCGAAGATGCAAGCTGCAGCACACAGGCACAGTGTGGGCAGCCTTCAGACTTAGAGAAAACAGTACTTTACCACTCTCCTGCCTTATCCATGTTTATTCTATTGGAAAAGAACGAGTTTTGGACAACTACCTTTCATTCTTGCCAAACTCTTTGCAGACCCCCGTGCAAGCTTTAGAACAAGATTTTGGATGTTTTCTTTCCTGGCAGAGTTTCTCCTTGCAAGATATGGTGGAAAAGCTTTTGGCTGAGTGTAGAGCGGCAAGACACGCAGAAGACGCAGATACGCAGCTCTCCGAAGCTAAGTGCCGGTCCCGGGCTTCTTTCGGCACAAACCGCTCTCAGGAGCTCCCTGCGCTCGCCACAATGCTCTGTGTGCGAAGAAGCCGCTTCTTCGCCTCCGGGAGAATCGGCGAGCGGCAGCTTCCCAAAGGCGAAGATGCAAGCTGCAGCACACAGGCACAGTGTGGGCAGCATTCAGACTTAGAGAAAACAGTACTTTACCACTCTCCTGCCTTTTCCATGGTTATTCTATTGGAAAAGAACGAGTTTTGGACAACTACCTTTCATTCTTGCCAAACTCTTTGCAGACCCCCGTGCAAGCTTTAGAACAAGATTTTGGATGTTTTCTTTCCTGGCAGAGTTTCTCCTTGCAAGATATGGTGGAAAAGCTTTTTGCTGAGTGTAGAGCGGCAAGACACGCAGAAGACGCAGATACGCAGCTCTCCGAAGCTAAGTGCCGGTCCCGGGCTTCTTTCGGCACAAACCGCTCTCAGGAGCTCCCTGCGCTCGCCACAATGCTCTGTGTGCGAAGAAGCCGCTTCTTCGCCTCCGGGAGAATCGGCGAGCGGCAGCTTCCCAAAGGCGAAGATGCAAGCTGCAGCACACAGGCACAGTGTGGGCAGCCTTCAGACTTAGAGAAAACAGTACTTTACCACTCTCCTGCCTTTTCCATGGTTATTCTATTGGAAAAGAACGAGTTTTGGACAACTACCTTTCATTCTTGCCAAACTCTTTGCAGACCTCCGTGCAAGCTTTAGAACAAGATTTTGGATGTTTTCTTTCCTGGCAGAGTTTCTCCTTGCAAGATATGGTGGAAAAGCTTTTTGCTGAGTGTAGAGCGGCAAGACACGCAGAAGACGCAGATACGCAGCTCTCCGAAGCTAAGTGCCGGTCCCGGGCTTCTTTCGGCACAAACCGCTCTCAGGAGCTCCCTGCGCTCGCCACAATGCTCTGTGTGCGAAGAAGCCGCTTCTTCGCCTCCGGGAGAATCGGCGAGCGGCAGCTTCCCAAAGGCGAAGATGCAAGCTGCAGCACGCAGGCACAGTGTGGGCAGCATTCAGACTTAGAGAAAACAGTACTTTACCACTCTCCTGCCTTTTCCATGGTTATTCTATTGGAAAAGAACGAGTTTTGGACAACTACCTTTCATTCTTGCCAAACTCTTTGCAGACCCCCGTGCAAGCTTTAGAACAAGATTTTGGATGTTTTCTTTCCTGGCAGAGTTTCTCCTTGCAAGATATGGTGGAAAAGCTTTTTGCTGAGTGTAGAGCGGCAAGACACGCAGAAGACGCAGATACGCAGCTCTCCGAAGCTAAGTGCCGGTCCCGGGCTTCTTTCGGCACAAACCGCTCTCAGGAGCTCCCTGCGCTCGCCACAATGCTCTGTGTGCGAAGAAGCCGCTTCTTCGCCTGCGGGAGAATCGGCGAGCGGCAGCTTCCCAAAGGCGAAGATGCAAGCTGCAGCACACAGGCACAGTGTGGGCAGCCTTCAGACTTAGAGAAAACAGTACTTTACCACTCTCCTGCCTTTTCCATGGTTATTCTATTGGAAAAGAACGAGTTTTGGACAACTACCTTTCATTCTTGCCAAACTCTTTGCAGACCCCCGTGCAAGCTTTAGAACAAGATTTTGGATGTTTTCTTTCCTGGCAGAGTTTCTCCTTGCAAGATATGGTGGAAAAGCTTTTGGCTGAGTGTAGAGCGGCAAGACACGCAGAAGACGCAGATACGCAGCTCTCCGAAGCTAAGTGCCGGTCCCGGGCTTCTTTCGGCACAAACCGCTCTCAGGAGCTCCCTGCGCTCGCCACAATGCTCTGTGTGCGAAGAAGCCGCTTCTTCGCCTGCGGGAGAATCGGCGAGCGGCAGCTTCCCAAAGGCGAAGATGCAAGCTGCAGCACACAGGCACAGTGTGGGCAGCCTTCAGACTTAGAGAAAACAGTACTTTACCACTCTCCTGCCTTTTCCATGGTTATTCTATTGGAAAAGAACGAGTTTTGGACAACTACCTTTCATTCTTGCCAAACTCTTTGCAGACCCCCGTGCAAGCTTTAGAACAAGATTTTGGATGTTTTCTTTCCTGGCAGAGTTTCTCCTTGCAAGATATGGTGGAAAAGCTTTTTGCTGAGTGTAGAGCGGCAAGACACGCAGAAGACGCAGATACGCAGCTCTCCGAAGCTAAGTGCCGGTCCCGGGCTTCTTTCGGCACAAACCACTCTCAGGAGCTCCCTGCGCTCGCCACAATGCTCTGTGTGCGAAGAAGCCGCTTCTTCGCCTGCGGGAGAATCGGCGAGCGGCAGCTTCCCAAAGGCGAAGATGCAAGCTGCAGCACACAGGCACAGTGTGGGCAGCCTTCAGACTTAGAAAAAACAGTACTTTACCACTCTCCTGCCTTTTCCATGGTTATTCTATTGGAAAAGAACGAGTTTTGGACAACTACCTTTCATTCTTGCCAAACTCTTTGCAGACCCCCGTGCAAGCTTTAGAACAAGATTTTGGATGTTTTCTTTCCTGGCAGAGTTTCTCCTTGCAAGATATGGTGGAAAAGCTTTTTGCTGAGTGTAGAGCGGCAAGACACGCAGAAGACGCAGATACGCAGCTCTCCGAAGCTAAGTGCCGGTCCCGGGCTTCTTTCGGCACAAACCGCTCTCAGGAGCTCCCTGCGCTCGCCACAATGCTCTGTGTGCGAAGAAGCCGCTTCTTCGCCTCTGGGAGAATCGGCGAGCGGCAGCTTCCCAAAGGCGAAGATGCAAGCTGCAGCACACAGGCACAGTGTGGGCAGCCTTCAGACTTAGAGAAAACAGTACTTTACCACTCTCCTGCCTTTTCCATGGTTATTCTATTGGAAAAGAACGAGTTTTGGACAACTACCTTTCATTCTTGCCAAACTCTTTGCAGACCCCCGTGCAAGCTTTAGAACAAGATTTTGGATGTTTTCTTTCCTGGCAGAGTTTCTCCTTGCAAGATATGGTGGAAAAGCTTTTGGCTGAGTGTAGAGCGGCAAGACACGCAGAAGACGCAGATACGCAGCTCTCCGAAGCTAAGTGCCGGTCCCGGGCTTCTTTCGGCACAAACCGCTCTCAGGAGCTCCCTGCGCTCGCCACAATGCTCTGTGTGCGAAGAAGCCGCTTCTTCGCCTGCGGGAGAATCGGCGAGCGGCAGCTTCCCAAAGGCGAAGATGCAAGCTGCAGCACACAGGCACAGTGTGGGCAGCCTTCAGACTTAGAGAAAACAGTACTTTACCACTCTCCTGCCTTTTCCATGGTTATTCTATTGGAAAAGAACGAGTTTTGGACAACTACCTTTCATTCTTGCCAAACTCTTTGCAGACCCCCGTGCAAGCTTTAGAACAAGATTTTGGATGTTTTCTTTCCTGGCAGAGTTTCTCCTTGCAAGATATGGTGGAAAAGCTTTTGGCTGAGTGTAGAGCGGCAAGACACGCAGAAGACGCAGATACGCAGCTCTCCGAAGCTAAGTGCCGGTCCCGGGCTTCTTTCGGCACAAACCGCTCTCAGGAGCTCCCTGCGCTCGCCACAATGCTCTGTGTGCGAAGAAGCCACTTCTTCGCCTCCGGGAGAATCGGCGAGCGGCAGCTTCCCAAAGGCGAAGATGCAAGCTGCAGCACACAGGCACAGTGTGGGCAGCCTTCAGACTTAGAGAAAACAGTACTTTACCACTCTCCTGCCTTTTCCATGGTTATTCTATTGGAAAAGAACGAGTTTTGGACAACTACCTTTCATTCTTGCCAAACTCTTTGCAGACCCCCGTGCAAGCTTTAGAACAAGATTTTGGATGTTTTCTTTCCTGGCAGAGTTTCTCCTTGCAAGATATGGTGGAAAAGCTTTTGGCTGAGTGTAGAGCGGCAAGACACGCAGAAGACGCAGATACGCAGCTCTCCGAAGCTAAGTGCCGGTCCCGGGCTTCTTTCGGCACAAACCGCTCTCAGGAGCTCCCTGCGCTCGCCACAATGCTCTGTGTGCGAAGAAGCCGCTTCTTCGCCTCCGGGAGAATCGGCGAGCGGCAGCTTCCCAAAGGCGAAGATGCAAGCTGCAGCACACAGGCACAGTGTGGGCAGCCTTCAGACTTAGAGAAAACAGTACTTTACCACTCTCCTGCCTTTTCCATGGTTATTCTATTGGAAAAGAACGAGTTTTGGACAACTACCTTTCATTCTTGCCAAACTCTTTGCAGACCCCCGTGCAAGCTTTAGAACAAGATTTTGGATGTTTTCTTTCCTGGCAGAGTTTCTCCTTGCAAGATATGGTGAAAAAGCTTTTTGCTGAGTGTAGAGCGGCAAGACACGCAGAAGACGCAGATACGCAGCTCTCCGAAGCTAAGTGCCGGTCCCGGGCTTCTTTCGGCACAAACCGCTCTCAGGAGCTCCCTGCGCTCGCCACAATGCTCTGTGTGCGAAGAAGCCGCTTCTTCGCCTCCGGGAGAATCGGCGAGCGGCAGCTTCCCAAAGGCGAAGATGCAAGCTGCAGCACACAGGCACAGTGTGGGCAGCCTTCAGACTTAGAGAAAACAGTACTTTACCACTCTCCTGCCTTTTCCATGGTTATTCTATTGGAAAAGAACGAGTTTTGGACAACTACCTTTCATTCTTGCCAAACTCTTTGCAGACCCCCGTGCAAGCTTTAGAACAAGATTTTGGATGTTTTCTTTCCTGGCAGAGTTTCTCCTTGCAAGATATGGTGGAAAAGCTTTTGGCTGAGTGTAGAGCGGCAAGACACGCAGAAGACGCAGATACGCAGCTCTCCGAAGCTAAGTGCCGGTCCCGGGCTTCTTTCGGCACAAACCGCTCTCAGGAGCTCCCTGCGCTCGCCACAATGCTCTGTGTGCGAAGAAGCCGCTTCTTCGCCTGCGGGAGAATCGGCGAGCGGCAGCTTCCCAAAGGCGAAGATGCAAGCTGCAGCACACAGGCAAGTGTGGGCAGCCTTCAGACTTAGAGAAAACAGTACTTTACCACTCTCCTGCCTTTTCCATGGTTATTCTATTGGAAAAGAACGAGTTTTGGACAACTACCTTTCATTCTTGCCAAACTCTTTGCAGACCCCCGTGCAAGCTTTAGAACAAGATTTTGGATGTTTTCTTTCCTGGCAGAGTTTCTCCTTGCAAGATATGGTGGAAAAGCTTTTGGCTGAGTGTAGAGCGGCAAGACACGCAGAAGACGCAGATACGCAGCTCTCCGAAGCTAAGTGCCGGTCCCGGGCTTCTTTCGGCACAAACCGCTCTCAGGAGCTCCCTGCGCTCGCCACAATGCTCTGTGTGCGAAGAAGCCGCTTCTTCGCCTGCGGGAGAATCGGCGAGCGGCAGCTTCCCAAAGGCGAAGATGCAAGCTGCAGCACACAGGCACAGTGTGGGCAGCCTTCAGACTTAGAGAAAACAGTACTTTACCACTCTCCTGCCTTTTCCATGGTTATTCTATTGGAAAAGAACGAGTTTTGGACAACTACCTTTCATTCTTGCCAAACTCTTTGCAGACCCCCGTGCAAGCTTTAGAACAAGATTTTGGATGTTTTCTTTCCTGGCAGAGTTTCTCCTTGCAAGATATGGTGGAAAAGCTTTTGGCTGAGTGTAGAGCGGCAAGACACGCAGAAGACGCAGATACGCAGCTCTCCGAAGCTAAGTGCCGGTCCCGGGCTTCTTTCGGCACAAACCGCTCTCAGGAGCTCCCTGCGCTCGCCACAATGCTCTGTGTGCGAAGAAGCCGCTTCTTCGCCTCCGGGAGAATCGGCGAGCGGCAGCTTCCCAAAGGCGAAGATGCAAGCTGCAGCACACAGGCACAGTGTGGGCAGCCTTCAGACTTAGAGAAAACAGTACTTTACCACTCTCCTGCCTTTTCCATGGTTATTCTATTGGAAAAGAACGAGTTTTGGACAACTACCTTTCATTCTTGCCAAACTCTTTGCAGACCCCCGTGCAAGCTTTAGAACAAGATTTTGGATGTTTTCTTTCCTGGCAGAGTTTCTCCTTGCAAGATATGGTGAAAAAGCTTTTTGCTGAGTGTAGAGCGGCAAGACACGCAGAAGACGCAGATACGCAGCTCTCCGAAGCTAAGTGCCGGTCCCGGGCTTCTTTCGGCACAAACCGCTCTCAGGAGCTCCCTGCGCTCGCCACAATGCTCTGTGTGCGAAGAAGCCGCTTCTTCGCCTCCGGGAGAATCGGCGAGCGGCAGCTTCCCAAAGGCGAAGATGCAAGCTGCAGCACACAGGCACAGTGTGGGCAGCCTTCAGACTTAGAGAAAACAGTACTTTACCACTCTCCTGCCTTTTCCATGGTTATTCTATTGGAAAAGAACGAGTTTTGGACAACTACCTTTCATTCTTGCCAAACTCTTTGCAGACCCCCGTGCAAGCTTTAGAACAAGATTTTGGATGTTTTCTTTCCTGGCAGAGTTTCTCCTTGCAAGATATGGTGGAAAAGCTTTTGGCTGAGTGTAGAGCGGCAAGACACGCAGAAGACGCGGATACGCAGCTCTCCGAAGCTAAGTGCCGGTCCCGGGCTTCTTTCGGCACAAACCGCTCTCAGGAGCTCCCTGCGCTCGCCACAATGCTCTGTGTGCGAAGAAGCCGCTTCTTCGCCTCCGGGAGAATCGGCGAGCGGCAGCTTCCCAAAGGCGAAGATGCAAGCTGCAGCACACAGGCACAGTGTGGGCAGCATTCAGACTTAGAGAAAACAGTACTTTACCACTCTCCTGCCTTTTCCATGGTTATTCTATTGGAAAAGAACGAGTTTTGGACAACTACCTTTCATTCTTGCCAAACTCTTTGCAGACCCCCGTGCAAGCTTTAGAACAAGATTTTGGATGTTTTCTTTCCTGGCAGAGTTTCTCCTTGCAAGATATGGTGGAAAAGCTTTTGGCTGAGTGTAGAGCGGCAAGACACGCAGAAGACGCAGATACGCAGCTCTCCGAAGCTAAGTGCCGGTCCCGGGCTTCTTTCGGCACAAACCGCTCTCAGGAGCTCCCTGCGTTCGCCACAATGCTCTGTGTGCGAAGAAGCCGCTTCTTCGCCTGCGGGAGAATCGGCGAGCGGCAGCTTCCCAAAGGCGAAGATGCAAGCTGCAGCACACAGGCACAGTGTGGGCAGCCTTCAGACTTAGAGAAAACAGTACTTTACCACTCTCCTGCCTTTTCCATGGTTATTCTATTGGAAAAGAACGAGTTTTGGACAACTACCTTTCATTCTTGCCAAACTCTTTGCAGACCCCCGTGCAAGCTTTAGAAGAAGATTTTGGATGTTTTCTTTCCTGGCAGAGTTTCTCCTTGCAAGATATGGTGGAAAAGCTTTTTGCTGAGTGTAGAGCGGCAAGACACGCAGAAGACGCAGATACGCAGCTCTCCGAAGCTAAGTGCCGGTCCCGGGCTTCTTTCGGCACAAACCGCTCTCAGGAGCTCCCTGCGCTCGCCACAATGCTCTGTGTGCGAAGAAGCCGCTTCTTCGCCTGCGGGAGAATCGGCGAGCGGCAGCTTCCCAAAGGCGAAGATGCAAGCTGCAGCACACAGGCACAGTGTGGGCAGCCTTCAGACTTCGAGAAAACAGTACTTTACCACTCTCCTGCCTTTTCCATGGTTATTCTATTGGAAAAGAACGAGTTTTGGACAACTACCTTTCATTCTTGCCAAACTCTTTGCAGACCTCCGTGCAAGCTTTAGAACAAGATTTTGGATGTTTTCTTTCCTGGCAGAGTTTCTCCTTGCAAGATATGGTGGAAAAGCTTTTTGCTGAGTGTAGAGCGGCAAGACACGCAGAAGACGCGGATACGCAGCTCTCCGAAGCTAAGTGCCGGTCCCGGGCTTCTTTCGGCACAAACCGCTCTCAGGAGCTCCCTGCGCTCGCCACAATGCTCTGTGTGCGAAGAAGCCGCTTCTTCGCCTCCGGGAGAATCGGCGAGCGGCAGCTTGCCAAAGGCGAAGATGCAAGCTGCAGCACACAGGCACAGTGTGGGCAGCATTCAGACTTAGAGAAAACAGTACTTTACCACTCTCCTGCCTTTTCCATGGTTATTCTATTGGAAAAGAACGAGTTTTGGACAACTACCTTTCATTCTTGCCAAACTCTTTGCAGACCCCCGTGCAAGCTTTAGAACAAGATTTTGGATGTTTTCTTTCCTGGCAGAGTTTCTCCTTGCAAGATATGGTGAAAAAGCTTTTTGCTGAGTGTAGAGCGGCAAGACACGCAGAAGACGCAGATACGCAGCTCTCCGAAGCTAAGTGCCGGTCCCGGGCTTCTTTCGGCACAAACCGCTCTCAGGAGCTCCCTGCGCTCGCCACAATGCTCTGTGTGCGAAGAAGCCGCTTCTTCGCCTGCGGGAGAATCGGCGAGCGGCAGCTTCCCAAAGGCGAAGATGCAAGCTGCAGCACACAGGCACAGTGTGGGCAGCCTTCAGACTTAGAGAAAACAGTACTTTACCACTCTCCTGCCTTTTCCATGGTTATTCTATTGGAAAAGAACGAGTTTTGGACAACTACCTTTCATTCTTGCCAAACTCTTTGCAGACCCCCGTGCAAGCTTTAGAACAAGATTTTGGATGTTTTCTTTCCTGGCAGAGTTTCTCCTTGCAAGATATGGTGGAAAAGCTTTTGGCTGAGTGTAGAGCGGCAAGACACGCAGAAGACGCAGATACGCAGCTCTCCGAAGCTAAGTGCCGGTCCCGGGCTTCTTTCGGCACAAACCGCTCTCAGGAGCTCCCTGCGCTCGCCACAATGCTCTGTGTGCGAAGAAGCCGCTTCTTCGCCTGCGGGAGAATCGGCGAGCGGCAGCTTCCCAAAGGCGAAGATGCAAGCTGCAGCACACAGGCACAGTGTGGGCAGCCTTCAGACTTAGAGAAAACAGTACTTTACCACTCTCCTGCCTTTTCCATGGTTATTCTATTGGAAAAGAACGAGTTTTGGACAACTACCTTTCATTCTTGCCAAACTCTTTGCAGACCCCCGTGCAAGCTTTAGAACAAGTTTTTGGATGTTTTCTTTCCTGGCAGAGTTTCTCCTTGCAAGATATGGTGGAAAAGCTTTTTGCTGAGTGTAGAGCGGCAAGACACGCAGAAGACGCGGATACGCAGCTCTCCGAAGCTAAGTGCCGGTCCCGGGCTTCTTTCGGCACAAACCGCTCTCAGGAGCTCCCTGCGCTCGCCACAATGCTCTGTGTGCGAAGAAGCCGCTTCTTCGCCTGCGGGAGAATCGGCGAGCGGCAGCTTCCCAAAGGCGAAGATGCAAGCTGCAGCACACAGGCACAGTGTGGGCAGCATTCAGACTTAGAGAAAACAGTACTTTACCACTCTCCTGCCTTTTCCATGGTTATTCTATTGGAAAAGAACGAGTTTTGGACAACTACCTTTCATTCTTGCCAAACTCTTTGCAGACCCCCGTGCAAGCTTTAGAACAAGATTTTGGATGTTTTCTTTCCTGGCAGAGTTTCTCCTTGCAAGATATGGTGGAAAAGCTTTTGGCTGAGTGTAGAGCGGCAAGACACGCAGAAGACGCAGATACGCAGCTCTCCGAAGCTAAGTGCCGGTCCCGGGCTTCTTTCGGCACAAACCGCTCTCAGGAGCTCCCTGCGCTCGCCACAATGCTCTGTGTGCGAAGAAGCCGCTTCTTCGCCTCCGGGAGAATCGGCGAGCGGCAGCTTCCCAAAGGCGAAGATGCAAGCTGCAGCACACAGGCACAGTGTGGGCAGCCTTCAGACTTAGAGAAAACAGTACTTTACCACTCTCCTGCCTTTTCCATGGTTATTCTATTGGAAAAGAACGAGTTTTGGACAACTACCTTTCATTCTTGCCAAACTCTTTGCAGACCTCCGTGCAAGCTTTAGAACAAGATTTTGGATGTTTTATTTCCTGGCAGAGTTTCTCCTTGCAAGATATGGTGGAAAAGCTTTTTGCTGAGTGTAGAGCGGCAAGACACGCAGAAGACGCAGATACGCAGCTCTCCGAAGCTAAGTGCCGGTCCCGGGCTTCTTTCGGCACAAACCGCTCTCAGGAGCTCCCCGCGCTCGCCACAATGCTCTGTGTGCGAAGAAGCCGCTTCTTCGCCTGCGGGAGAATCGGCGAGCGGCAGCTTCCCAAAGGCGAAGATGCAAGCTGCAGCACACAGGCACAGTGTGGGCAGCCTTCAGACTTAGAGAAAACAGTACTTTACCACTCTCCTGCCTTTTCCATGGTTATTCTATTGGAAAAGAACGAGTTTTGGACAACTACCTTTCATTCTTGCCAAACTCTTTGCAGACCCCCGTGCAAGCTTTAGAACAAGATTTTGGATGTTTTCTTTCCTGGCAGAGTTTCTCCTTGCAAGATATGGTGGAAAAGCTTTTTGCTGAGTGTAGAGCGGCAAGACACGCAGAAGACGCAGATACGCAGCTCTCCGAAGCTAAGTGCCGGTCCCGGGCTTCTTTCGGCACAAACCGCTCTCAGGAGCTCCCTGCGCTCGCCACAATGCTCTGTGTGCGAAGAAGCCGCTTCTTCGCCTCCGGGAGAATCGGCGAGCGGCAGCTTCCCAAAGGCGAAGATGCAAGCTGCAGCACACAGGCACAGTGTGGGCAGCCTTCAGACTTAGAGAAAACAGTACTTTACCACTCTCCTGCCTTATCCATGGTTATTCTATTGGAAAAGAACGAGTTTTGGACAACTACCTTTCATTCTTGCCAAACTCTTTGCAGACCTCCGTGCAAGCTTTAGAACAAGATTTTGGATGTTTTCTTTCCTGGCAGAGTTTCTCCTTGCAAGATATGGTGGAAAAGCTTTTGGCTGAGTGTAGAGCGGCAAGACACGCAGAAGACGCAGATACGCAGCTCTCCGAAGCTAAGTGCCGGTCCCGGGCTTCTTTCGGCACAAACCGCTCTCAGGAGCTCCCTGCGCTCGCCACAATGCTCTGTGTGCGAAGAAGCCGCTTCTTCGCCTCCGGGAGAATCGGCGAGCGGCAGCTTCCCAAAGGCGAAGATGCAAGCTGCAGCACACAGGCACAGTGTGGGCAGCCTTCAGACTTAGAGAAAACAGTACTTTACCACTCTCCTGCCTTTTCCATGGTTATTCTATTGGAAAAGAACGAGTTTTGGACAACTACCTTTCATTCTTGCCAAACTCTTTGCAGACCCCCGTGCAAGCTTTAGAACAAGATTTTGGATGTTTTCTTTCCTGGCAGAGTTTCTTCTTGCAAGATATGGTGGAAAACCTTTTTGCTGAGTGAAGAGCGGCAAGACACGCAGAAGACGCAGATACGCAGCTCTCCGAAGCTAAGTGCCGGTCCCGGGCTTCTTTCGGCACAAACCGCTCTCAGGAGCTCCCCGCGCTCGCCACAATGCTCTGTGTGCGAAGAAGCCGCTTCTTCGCCTGCGGGAGAATCGGCGAGCGGCAGCTTCCCAAAGGCGAAGATGCAAGCTGCAGCACACAGGCACAGTGTGGGCAGCCTTCAGACTTAGAGAAAACAGTACTTTACCACTCTCCTGCCTTTTCCATGGTTATTCTATTGGAAAAGAACGAGTTTTGGACAACTACCTTTCATTCTTGCCAAACTCTTTGCAAACCCCCGTGCAAGCTTTAGAACAAGATTTTGGATGTTTTCTTTCCTGGCAGAGTTTCTCCTTGCAAGATATGGTGGAAAAGCTTTTGGCTGAGTGTAGAGCGGCAAGACACGCAGAAGACGCAGATACGCAGCTCTCCGAAGCTAAGTGCCGGTCCCGGGCTTCTTTCGGCACAAACCGCTCTCAGGAGCTCCCTGCGCTCGCCACAATGCTCTGTGTGCGAAGAAGCCGCTTCTTCGCCTCCGGGAGAATCGGCGAGCGGCAGCTTCCCAAAGGCGAAGATGCAAGCTGCAGCACACAGGCACAGTGTGGGCAGCCTTCAGACTTAGAGAAAACAGTACTTTACCACTCTCCTGCCTTTTCCATGGTTATTCTATTGGAAAAGAACGAGTTTTGGACAACTACCTTTCATTCTTGCCAAACTCTTTGCAGACCCCCGTGCAAGCTTTAGAACAAGATTTTGGATGTTTTCTTTCCTGGCAGAGTTTCTCCTTGCAAGATATGGTGGAAAAGCTTTTTGCTGAGTGTAGAGCGGCAAGACCCGCAGAAGACGCAGATACGCAGCTCTCCGAAGCTAAGTGCCGGTCCCGGGCTTCTTTCGGCACAAACCGCTCTCAGGAGCTCCCTGCGCTCGCCACAATGCTCTGTGTGCGAAGAAGCCGCTTCTTCGCCTCCGGGAGAATCGGCGAGCGGCAGCTTCCCAAAGGCGAAGATGCAAGCTGCAGCACGCAGGCACAGTGTGGGCAGCCTTCAGACTTAGAGAAAACAGTACTTTATCACTCTCCTGCCTTTTCCATGGTTATTCTATTGGAAAAGAACGAGTTTTGGACAACTACCTTTCATTCTTGCCAAACTCTTTGCAGACCCCCGTGCAAGCTTTAGAACAAGATTTTGGATGTTTTCTTTCCTGGCAGAGTTTCTCCTTGCAAGATATGGTGGAAAAGCTTTTGGCTGAGTGTAGAGCGGCAAGACACGCAGAAGACGCAGATACGCAGCTCTCCGAAGCTAAGTGCCGGTCCCGGGCTTCTTTCGGCACAAACCGCTCTCAGGAGCTCCCTGCGCTCGCCACAATGCTCTGTGTGCGAAGAAGCCGCTTCTTCGCCTCCGGGAGAATCGGCGAGCGGCAGCTTCCCAAAGGCGAAGATGCAAGCTGCAGCACACAGGCACAGTGTGGGCAGCCTTCAGACTTAGAGAAAACAGTACTTTACCACTCTCCTGCCTTTTCCATGGTTATTCTATTGGAAAAGAACGAGTTTTGGACAACTACCTTTCATTCTTGCCAAACTCTTTGCAGACCCCCGTGCAAGCTTTAGAACAAGATTTTGGATGTTTTCTTTCCTGGCAGAGTTTCTCCTTGCAAGATATGGTGGAAAAACTTTTTGCTGAGTGTAGAGCGGCAAGACCCGCAGAAGACGCAGATACGCAGCTCTCCGAAGCTAAGTGCCGGTCCCGGGCTTCTTTCGGCACAAACCGCTCTCAGGAGCTCCCTGCGCTCGCCACAATGCTCTGTGTGCGAAGAAGCCGCTTCTTCGCCTCCGGGAGAATCGGCGAGCGGCAGCTTCCCAAAGGCGAAGATGCAAGCTGCAGCACGCAGGCACAGTGTGGGCAGCCTTCAGACTTAGAGAAAACAGTACTTTATCACTCTCCTGCCTTTTCCATGGTTATTCTATTGGAAAAGAACGAGTTTTGGACAACTACCTTTCATTCTTGCCAAACTCTTTGCAGACCCCCGTGCAAGCTTTAGAACAAGATTTTGGATGTTTTCTTTCCTGGCAGAGTTTCTCCTTGCAAGATATGGTGGAAAAGCTTTTGGCTGAGTGTAGAGCGGCAAGACACGCAGAAGACGCAGATACGCAGCTCTCCGAAGCTAAGTGCCGGTCCCGGGCTTCTTTCGGCACAAACCGCTCTCAGGAGCTCCCTGCGCTCGCCACAATGCTCTGTGTGCGAAGAAGCCGCTTCTTCGCCTCCGGGAGAATCGGCGAGCGGCAGCTTCCCAAAGGCGAAGATGCAAGCTGCAGCACACAGGCACAGTGTGGGCAGCCTTCAGACTTAGAGAAAACAGTACTTTACCACTCTCCTGCCTTTTCCATGGTTATTCTATTGGAAAAGAACGAGTTTTGGACAACTACCTTTCATTCTTGCCAAACTCTTTGCAGACCCCCGTGCAAGCTTTAGAACAAGATTTTGGATGTTTTCTTCCCTGGCAGAGTTTCTCCTTGCAAGATATGGTGAAAAAGCTTTTTGCTGAGTGTTGAGCGGCAAGACACGCAGAAGACACAGATACGCAGCTCTCCGATGCTAAGTGCCGGTCCTGGGCTTCTTTCGGCACAAACCGCTCTCAGGAGCTCCCTGCGCTCGCCACAATGCTCTGTGTGTGAAGAAGCCGCTTCTTCGCCTCCGGGAGAATCGGCGAGCGGCAGCTTCCCAAAGGCGAAGATGCCAGCTGCAGCACACAGGCACAGTGTGGGCAGCCTTCAGACTTAGAGAAAACAGTACTTTACCACTCTCCTGCCTTATCCATGTTTATTATATTGGAAAAGAACGAGTTTTGGACAACTACCTTTCATTCTTGCCAAACTCTTTGCAGACCTGCGTGCAAGCTTTAGAACAAGATTTTGGATGTTTTCTTTCCTGGCAGAGTTTCTCCTTGCAAGATATGGTGGAAAAGCTTTTGGCTGAGTGTAGAGCGGCAAGACACGCAGAAGACGCAGATACGCAGCTCTCCGAAGCTAAGTGCCGGTCCCGGGCTTCTTTCGGCACAAACCGCTCTCAGGAGCTCCCTGCGCTCGCCACAATGCTCTGTGTGCGAAGAAGCCGCTTCTTCGCCTCCGGGAGAATCGGCGAGCGGCAGCTTCCCAAAGGCGAAGATGCAAGCTGCAGCACACAGGCACAGTGTGGGCAGCCTTCAGACTTAGAGAAAACAGTACTTTACCACTCTCCTGCCTTTTCCATGGTTATTCTATTGGAAAAGAACGAGTTTTGGACAACTACCTTTCATTCTTGCCAAACTCTTTGCAGACCCCCGTGCAAGCTTTAGAACAAGTTTTTGGATGTTTTCTTTCCTGGCAGAGTTTCTCCTTGCAAGATATGGTGGAAAAGCTTTTGGCTGAGTGTAGAGCGGCAAGACACGCAGAAGACGCAGATACGCAGCTCTCCGAAGCTAAGTGCCGGTCCCGGGCTTCTTTCGGCACAAACCGCTCTCAGGAGCTCCCTGCGCTCGCCACAATGCTCTGTGTGCGAAGAAGCCGCTTCTTCGCCTCCGGGAGAATCGGCGAGCGGCAGCTTCCCAAAGGCGAAGATGCAAGCTGCAGCACACAGGCAAGTGTGGGCAGCCTTCAGACTTAGAGAAAACAGTACTTTACCACTCTCCTGCCTTTTCCATGGTTATTCTATTGGAAAAGAACGAGTTTTGGACAACTACCTTTCATTCTTGCCAAACTCTTTGCAGACCCCCGTGCAAGCTTTAGAACAAGATTTTGGATGTTTTCTTTCCTGGCAGAGTTTCTCCTTGCAAGATATGGTGGAAAAGCTTTTTGCTGAGTGTAGAGCGGCAAGACCCGCAGAAGACGCAGATACGCAGCTCTCCGAAGCTAAGTGCCGGTCCCGGGCTTCTTTCGGCACAAACCGCTCTCAGGAGCTCCCTGCGCTCGCCACAATGCTCTGTGTGCGAAGAAGCCGCTTCTTCGCCTGCGGGAGAATCGGCGAGCGGCAGCTTCCCAAAGGCGAAGATGCAAGCTGCAGCACACAGGCACAGTGTGGGCAGCCTTCAGACTTAGAGAAAACAGTACTTTACCACTCTCCTGCCTTTTCCATGGTTATTCTATTGGAAAAGAACGAGTTTTGGACAACTACCTTTCATTCTTGCCAAACTCTTTGCAGACCCCCGTGCAAGCTTTAGAACAAGATTTTGGATGTTTTCTTTCCTGGCAGAGTTTCTTCTTGCAAGATATGGTGGAAAACCTTTTTGCTGAGTGTAGAGCGACAAGACACGCAGAAGACGCAGATACGCAGCTCTCCGAAGCTAAGTGCCGGTCCCGGGCTTCTTTCGGCACAAACCGCTCTCAGGAGCTCCCTGCGCTCGCCACAATGCTCTGTGTGCGAAGAAGCCGCTTCTTCGCCTGCGGGAGAATCGGCGAGCGGCAGCTTCCCAAAGGCGAAGATGCAAGCTGCAGCACACAGGCACAGTGTGGGCAGCCTTCAGACTTAGAGAAAACAGTACTTTACCACTCTCCTGCCTTTTCCATGGTTATTCTATTGGAAAAGAACGAGTTTTGGACAACTACCTTTCATTCTTGCCAAACTCTTTGCAGACCCCCGTGCAAGCTTTAGAACAAGATTTTGGATGTTTTCTTTCCTGGCAGAGTTTCTCCTTGCAAGATATGGTGGAAAAGCTTTTTGCTGAGTGTAGAGCGGCAAGACACGCAGAAGACGCAGATACGCAGCTCTCCGAAGCTAAGTGCCGGTCCCGGGCTTCTTTCGGCACAAACCGCTCTCAGGAGCTCCCTGCGCTCGCCACAATGCTCTGTGTGCGAAGAAGCCGCTTCTTCGCCTGCGGGAGAATCGGCGAGCGGCAGCTTCCCAAAGGCGAAGATGCCAGCTGCAGCACACAGGCACAGTGTGGGCAGCCTTCAGACTTAGAGAAAACAGTACTTTACCACTCTCCTGCCTTTTCCATGGTTATTCTATTGGAAAAGAACGAGTTTTGGACAACTACCTTTCATTCTTGCCAAACTCTTTGCAGACCCCCGTGCAAGCTTTAGAACAAGATTTTGGATGTTTTCTTTCCTGGCAGAGTTTCTCCTTGCAAGATATGGTGGAAAAGCTTTTTGCTGAGTGTAGAGCGGCAAGACACGCAGAAGACGCGGATACGCAGCTCTCCGAAGCTAAGTGCCGGTCCCGGGCTTCTTTCGGCACAAACCGCTCTCAGGAGCTCCCTGCGCTCGCCACAATGCTCTGTGTGCGAAGAAGCCGCTTCTTCGCCTCCGGGAGAATCGGCGAGCGGCAGCTTCCCAAAGGCGAAGATGCAAGCTGCAGCACACAGGCACAGTGTGGGCAGCATTCAGACTTAGAGAAAACAGTACTTTACCACTCTCCTGCCTTTTCCATGGTTATTCTATTGGAAAAGAACGAGTTTTGGACAACTACCTTTCATTCTTGCCAAACTCTTTGCAGACCCCCGTGCAAGCTTTAGAACAAGATTTTGGATGTTTTCTTTCCTGGCAGAGTTTCTCCTTGCAAGATATGGTGAAAAAGCTTTTTGCTGAGTGTAGAGCGGCAAGACACGCAGAAGACGCAGATACGCAGCTCTCCGAAGCTAAGTGCCGGTCCCGGGCTTCTTTCGGCACAAACCGCTCTCAGGAGCTCCCTGCGCTCGCCACAATGCTCTGTGTGCGAAGAAGCCGCTTCTTCGCCTGCGGGAGAATCGGCGAGCGGCAGCTTCCCAAAGGCGAAGATGCAAGCTGCAGCACACAGGCACAGTGTGGGCAGCCTTCAGACTTAGAGAAAACAGTACTTTACCACTCTCCTGCCTTTTCCATGGTTATTCTATTGGAAAAGAACGAGTTTTGGACAACTACCTTTCATTCTTGCCAAACTCTTTGCAGACCCCCGTGCAAGCTTTAGAACAAGATTTTGGATGTTTTCTTTCCTGGCAGAGTTTCTCCTTGCAAGATATGGTGGAAAAGCTTTTGGCTGAGTGTAGAGCGGCAAGACACGCAGAAGACGCAGATACGCAGCTCTCCGAAGCTAAGTGCCGGTCCCGGGCTTCTTTCGGCACAAACCGCTCTCAGGAGCTCCCTGCGCTCGCCACAATGCTCTGTGTGCGAAGAAGCCGCTTCTTCGCCTGCGGGAGAATCGGCGAGCGGCAGCTTCCCAAAGGCGAAGATGCAAGCTGCAGCACACAGGCACAGTGTGGGCAGCCTTCAGACTTAGAGAAAACAGTACTTTACCACTCTCCTGCCTTTTCCATGGTTATTCTATTGGAAAAGAACGAGTTTTGGACAACTACCTTTCATTCTTGCCAAACTCTTTGCAGACCCCCGTGCAAGCTTTAGAACAAGTTTTTGGATGTTTTCTTTCCTGGCAGAGTTTCTCCTTGCAAGATATGGTGGAAAAGCTTTTTGCTGAGTGTAGAGCGGCAAGACACGCAGAAGACGCGGATACGCAGCTCTCCGAAGCTAAGTGCCGGTCCCGGGCTTCTTTCGGCACAAACCGCTCTCAGGAGCTCCCTGCGCTCGCCACAATGCTCTGTGTGCGAAGAAGCCGCTTCTTCGCCTGCGGGAGAATCGGCGAGCGGCAGCTTCCCAAAGGCGAAGATGCAAGCTGCAGCACACAGGCACAGTGTGGGCAGCATTCAGACTTAGAGAAAACAGTACTTTACCACTCTCCTGCCTTTTCCATGGTTATTCTATTGGAAAAGAACGAGTTTTGGACAACTACCTTTCATTCTTGCCAAACTCTTTGCAGACCCCCGTGCAAGCTTTAGAACAAGATTTTGGATGTTTTCTTTCCTGGCAGAGTTTCTCCTTGCAAGATATGGTGGAAAAGCTTTTGGCTGAGTGTAGAGCGGCAAGACACGCAGAAGACGCAGATACGCAGCTCTCCGAAGCTAAGTGCCGGTCCCGGGCTTCTTTCGGCACAAACCGCTCTCAGGAGCTCCCTGCGCTCGCCACAATGCTCTGTGTGCGAAGAAGCCGCTTCTTCGCCTGCGGGAGAATCGGCGAGCGGCAGCTTCCCAAAGGCGAAGATGCAAGCTGCAGCACACAGGCACAGTGTGGGCAGCCTTCAGACTTAGAGAAAACAGTACTTTACCACTCTCCTGCCTTTTCCATGGTTATTCTATTGGAAAAGAACGAGTTTTGGACAACTACCTTTCATTCTTGCCAAACTCTTTGCAGACCCCCGTGCAAGCTTTAGAACAAGATTTTGGATGTTTTCTTTCCTGGCAGAGTTTCTCCTTGCAAGATATGGTGGAAAAGCTTTTTGCTGAGTGTAGAGCGGCAAGACACGCAGAAGACGCAGATACGCAGCTCTCCGAAGCTAAGTGCCGGTCCCGGGCTTCTTTCGGCACAAACCGCTCTCAGGAGCTCCCTGCGCTCGCCACAATGCTCTGTGTGCGAAGAAGCCGCTTCTTCGCCTCCGGGAGAATCGGCGAGCGGCAGCTTCCCAAAGGCGAAGATGCAAGCTGCAGCACACAGGCACAGTGTGGGCAGCATTCAGACTTAGAGAAAACAGTACTTTACCACTCTCCTGCCTTTTCCATGGTTATTCTATTGGAAAAGAACGAGTTTTGGACAACTACCTTTCATTCTTGCCAAACTCTTTGCAGACCCCCGTGCAAGCTTTAGAACAAGATTTTGGATGTTTTCTTTCCTGGCAGAGTTTCTCCTTGCAAGATATGGTGAAAAAGCTTTTTGCTGAGTGTAGAGCGGCAAGACACGCAGAAGACGCAGATACGCAGCTCTCCGAAGCTAAGTGCCGGTCCCGGGCTTCTTTCGGCACAAACCGCTCTCAGGAGCTCCCTGCGCTCGCCACAATGCTCTGTGTGCGAAGAAGCCGCTTCTTCGCCTGCGGGAGAATCGGCGAGCGGCAGCTTCCCAAAGGCGAAGATGCAAGCTGCAGCACACAGGCACAGTGTGGGCAGCCTTCAGACTTAGAGAAAACAGTACTTTACCACTCTCCTGCCTTTTCCATGGTTATTCTATTGGAAAAGAACGAGTTTTGGACAACTACCTTTCATTCTTGCCAAACTCTTTGCAGACCCCCGTGCAAGCTTTAGAACAAGATTTTGGATGTTTTCTTTCCTGGCAGAGTTTCTCCTTGCAAGATATGGTGGAAAAGCTTTTGGCTGAGTGTAGAGCGGCAAGACACGCAGAAGACGCAGATACGCAGCTCTCCGAAGCTAAGTGCCGGTCCCGGGCTTCTTTCGGCACAAACCGCTCTCAGGAGCTCCCTGCGCTCGCCACAATGCTCTGTGTGCGAAGAAGCCGCTTCTTCGCCTGCGGGAGAATCGGCGAGCGGCAGCTTCCCAAAGGCGAAGATGCAAGCTGCAGCACACAGGCACAGTGTGGGCAGCCTTCAGACTTAGAGAAAACAGTACTTTACCACTCTCCTGCCTTTTCCATGGTTATTCTATTGGAAAAGAACGAGTTTTGGACAACTACCTTTCATTCTTGCCAAACTCTTTGCAGACCCCCGTGCAAGCTTTAGAACAAGTTTTTGGATGTTTTCTTTCCTGGCAGAGTTTCTCCTTGCAAGATATGGTGGAAAAGCTTTTTGCTGAGTGTAGAGCGGCAAGACACGCAGAAGACGCGGATACGCAGCTCTCCGAAGCTAAGTGCCGGTCCCGGGCTTCTTTCGGCACAAACCGCTCTCAGGAGCTCCCTGCGCTCGCCACAATGCTCTGTGTGCGAAGAAGCCGCTTCTTCGCCTGCGGGAGAATCGGCGAGCGGCAGCTTCCCAAAGGCGAAGATGCAAGCTGCAGCACACAGGCACAGTGTGGGCAGCATTCAGACTTAGAGAAAACAGTACTTTACCACTCTCCTGCCTTTTCCATGGTTATTCTATTGGAAAAGAACGAGTTTTGGACAACTACCTTTCATTCTTGCCAAACTCTTTGCAGACCCCCGTGCAAGCTTTAGAACAAGATTTTGGATGTTTTCTTTCCTGGCAGAGTTTCTCCTTGCAAGATATGGTGGAAAAGCTTTTGGCTGAGTGTAGAGCGGCAAGACACGCAGAAGACGCAGATACGCAGCTCTCCGAAGCTAAGTGCCGGTCCCGGGCTTCTTTCGGCACAAACCGCTCTCAGGAGCTCCCTGCGCTCGCCACAATGCTCTGTGTGCGAAGAAGCCGCTTCTTCGCCTCCGGGAGAATCGGCGAGCGGCAGCTTCCCAAAGGCGAAGATGCAAGCTGCAGCACACAGGCACAGTGTGGGCAGCCTTCAGACTTAGAGAAAACAGTACTTTACCACTCTCCTGCCTTTTCCATGGTTATTCTATTGGAAAAGAACGAGTTTTGGACAACTACCTTTCATTCTTGCCAAACTCTTTGCAGACCTCCGTGCAAGCTTTAGAACAAGATTTTGGATGTTTTATTTCCTGGCAGAGTTTCTCCTTGCAAGATATGGTGGAAAAGCTTTTTGCTGAGTGTAGAGCGGCAAGACACGCAGAAGACGCAGATACGCAGCTCTCCGAAGCTAAGTGCCGGTCCCGGGCTTCTTTCGGCACAAACCGCTCTCAGGAGCTCCCCGCGCTCGCCACAATGCTCTGTGTGCGAAGAAGCCGCTTCTTCGCCTGCGGGAGAATCGGCGAGCGGCAGCTTCCCAAAGGCGAAGATGCAAGCTGCAGCACACAGGCACAGTGTGGGCAGCCTTCAGACTTAGAGAAAACAGTACTTTACCACTCTCCTGCCTTTTCCATGGTTATTCTATTGGAAAAGAACGAGTTTTGGACAACTACCTTTCATTCTTGCCAAACTCTTTGCAGACCCCCGTGCAAGCTTTAGAACAAGATTTTGGATGTTTTCTTTCCTGGCAGAGTTTCTCCTTGCAAGATATGGTGGAAAAGCTTTTTGCTGAGTGTAGAGCGGCAAGACACGCAGAAGACGCAGATACGCAGCTCTCCGAAGCTAAGTGCCGGTCCCGGGCTTCTTTCGGCACAAACCGCTCTCAGGAGCTCCCTGCGCTCGCCACAATGCTCTGTGTGCGAAGAAGCCGCTTCTTCGCCTGCGGGAGAATCGGCGAGCGGCAGCTTCCCAAAGGCGAAGATGCAAGCTGCAGCACACAGGCACAGTGTGGGCAGCCTTCAGACTTAGAGAAAACAGTACTTTACCACTCTCCTGCCTTATCCATGGTTATTCTATTGGAAAAGAACGAGTTTTGGACAACTACCTTTCATTCTTGCCAAACTCTTTGCAGACCCCCGTGCAAGCTTTAGAACAAGATTTTGGATGTTTTCTTCCCTGGCAGAGTTTCTCCTTGCAAGATATGGTGAAAAAGCTTTTTGCTGAGTGTTGAGCGGCAAGACACGCAGAAGACACAGATACGCAGCTCTCCGATGCTAAGTGCCGGTCCTGGGCTTCTTTCGGCACAAACCGCTCTCAGGAGCTCCCTGCGCTCGCCACAATGCTCTGTGTGTGAAGAAGCCGCTTCTTCGCCTCCGGGAGAATCGGCGAGCGGCAGCTTCCCAAAGGCGAAGATGCCAGCTGCAGCACACAGGCACAGTGTGGGCAGCCTTCAGACTTAGAGAAAACAGTACTTTACCACTCTCCTGCCTTATCCATGTTTATTCTATTGGAAAAGAACGAGTTTTGGACAACTACCTTTCATTCTTGCCAAACTCTTTGCAGACCCCCGTGCAAGCTTTAGAACAAGATTTTGGATGTTTTCTTTCCTGGCAGAGTTTCTCCTTGCAAGATATGGTGGAAAAGCTTTTGGCTGAGTGTAGAGCGGCAAGACACGCAGAAGACGCAGATACGCAGCTCTCCGAAGCTAAGTGCCGGTCCCGGGCTTCTTTCGGCACAAACCGCTCTCAGGAGCTCCCTGCGCTCGCCACAATGCTCTGTGTGCGAAGAAGCCGCTTCTTCGCCTCCGGGAGAATCGGCGAGCGGCAGCTTCCCAAAGGCGAAGATGCAAGCTGCAGCACACAGGCACAGTGTGGGCAGCCTTCAGACTTAGAGAAAACAGTACTTTACCACTCTCCTGCCTTTTCCATGGTTATTCTATTGGAAAAGAACGAGTTTTGGACAACTACCTTTCATTCTTGCCAAACTCTTTGCAGACCCCCGTGCAAGCTTTAGAACAAGATTTTGGATGTTTTCTTTCCTGGCAGAGTTTCTCCTTGCAAGATATGGTGGAAAAGCTTTTGGCTGAGTGTAGAGCGGCAAGACACGCAGAAGACGCAGATACGCAGCTCTCCGAAGCTAAGTGCCGGTCCCGGGCTTCTTTCGGCACAAACCGCTCTCAGGAGCTCCCTGCGCTCGCCACAATGCTCTGTGTGCGAAGAAGCCGCTTCTTCGCCTGCGGGAGAATCGGCGAGCGGCAGCTTCCCAAAGGCGAAGATGCAAGCTGCAGCACACAGGCAAGTGTGGGCAGCCTTCAGACTTAGAGAAAACAGTACTTTACCACTCTCCTGCCTTTTCCATGGTTATTCTATTGGAAAAGAACGAGTTTTGGACAACTACCTTTCATTCTTGCCAAACTCTTTGCAGACCCCCGTGCAAGCTTTAGAAGAAGATTTTGGATGTTTTCTTTCCTGGCAGAGTTTCTCCTTGCAAGATATGGTGGAAAAGCTTTTGGCTGAGTGTAGAGCGGCAAGACACGCAGAAGACGCAGATACGCAGCTCTCCGAAGCTAAGTGCCGGTCCCGGGCTTCTTTCGGCACAAACCGCTCTCAGGAGCTCCCTGCGCTCGCCACAATGCTCTGTGTGCGAAGAAGCCGCTTCTTCGCCTGCGGGAGAATCGGCGAGCGGCAGCTTCCCAAAGGCGAAGATGCAAGCTGCAGCACACAGGCACAGTGTGGGCAGCCTTCAGACTTAGAGAAAACAGTACTTTACCACTCTCCTGCCTTTTCCATGGTTATTCTATTGGAAAAGAACGAGTTTTGGACAACTACCTTTCATTCTTGCCAAACTCTTTGCAGACCCCCGTGCAAGCTTTAGAACAAGATTTTGGATGTTTTCTTTCCTGGCAGAGTTTCTCCTTGCAAGATATGGTGGAAAAGCTTTTGGCTGAGTGTAGAGCGGCAAGACACGCAGAAGACGCAGATACGCAGCTCTCCGAAGCTAAGTGCCGGTCCCGGGCTTCTTTCGGCACAAACCGCTCTCAGGAGCTCCCTGCGCTCGCCACAATGCTCTGTGTGCGAAGAAGCCGCTTCTTCGCCTGCGGGAGAATCGGCGAGCGGCAGCTTCCCAAAGGCGAAGATGCAAGCTGCAGCACACAGGCACAGTGTGGGCAGCCTTCAGACTTAGAGAAAACAGTACTTTACCACTCTCCTGCCTTTTCCATGGTTATTCTATTGGAAAAGAACGAGTTTTGGACAACTACCTTTCATTCTTGCCAAACTCTTTGCAGACCCCCGTGCAAGCTTTAGAACAAGATTTTGGATGTTTTCTTTCCTGGCAGAGTTTCTTCTTGCAAGATATGGTGGAAAAGCTTTTTGCTGAGTGTAGAGCGGCAAGACACGCAGAAGACGCAGATACGCAGCTCTCCGAAGCTAAGTGCCGGTCCCGGGCTTCTTTCGGCACAAACCGCTCTCAGGAGCTCCCCGCGCTCGCCACAATGCTCTGTGTGCGAAGAAGCCGCTTCTTCGCCTGCGGGAGAATCGGCGAGCGGCAGCTTCCCAAAGGCGAAGATGCAAGCTGCAGCACACAGGCACATTGTGGGCAGCCTTCAGACTTAGAGAAAACAGTACTTTACCACTCTCCTGCCTTTTCCATGGTTATTCTATTGGAAAAGAACGAGTTTTGGACAACTACCTTTCATTCTTGCCAAACTCTTTGCAGACCCCCGTGCAAGCTTTAGAACAAGATTTTGGATGTTTTCTTTCCTGGCAGAGTTTCTCCTTGCAAGATATGGTGGAAAAGCTTTTGGCTGAGTGTAGAGCGGCAAGACACGCAGAAGACGCAGATACGCAGCTCTCCGAAGCTAAGTGCCGGTCCCGGGCTTCTTTCGGCACAAACCGCTCTCAGGAGCTCCCTGCGCTCGCCACAATGCTCTGTGTGCGAAGAAGCCGCTTCTTCGCCTCCGGGAGAATCGGCGAGCGGCAGCTTCCCAAAGGCGAAGATGCAAGCTGCAGCACACAGGCACAGTGTGGGCAGCATTCAGACTTAGAGAAAACAGTACTTTACCACTCTCCTGCCTTATCCATGGTTATTCTATTGGAAAAGAACGAGTTTTGGACAACTACCTTTCATTCTTGCCAAACTCTTTGCAGACCCCCGTGCAAGCTTTAGAACAAGATTTTGGATGTTTTCTTTCCTGGCAGAGTTTCTCCTTGCAAGATATGGTGGAAAAGCTTTTGGCTGAGTGTAGAGCGGCAAGACACGCAGAAGACGCAGATACGCAGCTCTCCGAAGCTAAGTGCCGGTCCCGGGCTTCTTTCGGCACAAACCGCTCTCAGGAGCTCCCTGCGCTCGCCACAATGCTCTGTGTGCGAAGAAGCCGCTTCTTCGCCTGCGGGAGAATCGGCGAGCGGCAGCTTCCCAAAGGCGAAGATGCAAGCTGCAGCACACAGGCACAGTGTGGGCAGCCTTCAGACTTAGAGAAAACAGTACTTTACCACTCTCCTGCCTTTTCCATGGTTATTCTATTGGAAAAGAACGAGTTTTGGACAACTACCTTTCATTCTTGCCAAACTCTTTGCAGACCCCCGTGCAAGCTTTAGAACAAGATTTTGGATGTTTTCTTTCCTGGCAGAGTTTCTTCTTGCAAGATATGGTGGAAAACCTTTTTGCTGAGTGTAGAGCGGCAAGACACGCAGAAGACGCAGATACGCAGCTCTCCGAAGCTAAGTGCCGGTCCCGGGCTTCTTTCGGCACAAACCGCTCTCAGGAGCTCCCCGCGCTCGCCACAATGCTCTGTGTGCGAAGAAGCCGCTTCTTCGCCTGCGGGAGAATCGGCGAGCGGCAGCTTCCCAAAGGCGAAGATGCAAGCTGCAGCACACAGGCACAGTGTGGGCAGCCTTCAGACTTAGAGAAAACAGTACTTTACCACTCTCCTGCCTTTTCCATGGTTATTCTATTGGAAAAGAACGAGTTTTGGACAACTACCTTTCATTCTTGCCAAACTCTTTGCAAACCCCCGTGCAAGCTTTAGAACAAGATTTTGGATGTTTTCTTTCCTGGCAGAGTTTCTCCTTGCAAGATATGGTGGAAAAGCTTTTGGCTGAGTGTAGAGCGGCAAGACACGCAGAAGACGCAGATACGCAGCTCTCCGAAGCTAAGTGCCGGTCCCGGGCTTCTTTCGGCACAAACCGCTCTCAGGAGCTCCCTGCGCTCGCCACAATGCTCTGTGTGCGAAGAAGCCGCTTCTTCGCCTCCGGGAGAATCGGCGAGCGGCAGCTTCCCAAAGGCGAAGATGCAAGCTGCAGCACACAGGCACAGTGTGGGCAGCATCCAGACTTAGAGAAAACAGTACTTTACCACTCTCCTGCCTTTTCCATGGTTATTCTATTGGAAAAGAACGAGTTTTGGACAACTACCTTTCATTCTTGCCAAACTCTTTGCAGACCCCCGTGCAAGCTTTAGAACAAGATTTTGGATGTTTTCTTTCCTGGCAGAGTTTCTCCTTGCAAGATATGGTGGAAAAGCTTTTTGCTGAGTGTAGAGCGGCAAGACCCGCAGAAGACGCAGATACGCAGCTCTCCGAAGCTAAGTGCCGGTCCCGGGCTTCTTTCGGCACAAACCGCTCTCAGGAGCTCCCTGCGCTCGCCACAATGCTCTGTGTGCGAAGAAGCCGCTTCTTCGCCTCCGGGAGAATCGGCGAGCGGCAGCTTCCCAAAGGCGAAGATGCAAGCTGCAGCACGCAGGCACAGTGTGGGCAGCCTTCAGACTTAGAGAAAACAGTACTTTACCACTCTCCTGCCTTTTCCATGGTTATTCTATTGGAAAAGAACGAGTTTTGGACAACTACCTTTCATTCTTGCCAAACTCTTTGCAGACCCCCGTGCAAGCTTTAGAACAAGATTTTGGATGTTTTCTTTCCTGGCAGAGTTTCTCCTTGCAAGATATGGTGGAAAAGCTTTTGGCTGAGTGTAGAGCGGCAAGACACGCAGAAGACGCAGATACGCAGCTCTCCGAAGCTAAGTGCCGGTCCCGGGCTTCTTTCGGCACAAACCGCTCTCAGGAGCTCCCTGCGCTCGCCACAATGCTCTGTGTGCGAAGAAGCCGCTTCTTCGCCTCCGGGAGAATCGGCGAGCGGCAGCTTCCCAAAGGCGAAGATGCAAGCTGCAGCACACAGGCACAGTGTGGGCAGCCTTCAGACTTAGAGAAAACAGTACTTTACCACTCTCCTGCCTTTTCCATGGTTATTCTATTGGAAAAGAACGAGTTTTGGACAACTACCTTTCATTCTTGCCAAACTCTTTGCAGACCCCCGTGCAAGCTTTAGAACAAGATTTTGGATGTTTTCTTCCCTGGCAGAGTTTCTCCTTGCAAGATATGGTGAAAAAGCTTTTTGCTGAGTGTTGAGCGGCAAGACACGCAGAAGACACAGATACGCAGCTCTCCGATGCTAAGTGCCGGTCCTGGGCTTCTTTCGGCACAAACCGCTCTCAGGAGCTCCCTGCGCTCGCCACAATGCTCTGTGTGTGAAGAAGCCGCTTCTTCGCCTCCGGGAGAATCGGCGAGCGGCAGCTTGCCAAAGGCGAAGATGCCAGCTGCAGCACACAGGCACAGTGTGGGCAGCCTTCAGACTTAGAGAAAACAGTACTTTACCACTCTCCTGCCTTATCCATGTTTATTCTATTGGAAAAGAACGAGTTTTGGACAACTACCTTTCATTCTTGCCAAACTCTTTGCAGACCCCCGTGCAAGCTTTAGAACAAGATTTTGGATGTTTTCTTCCCTGGCAGAGTTTCTCCTTGCAAGATATGGTGGAAAAGCTTTTGGCTGAGTGTAGAGCGGCAAGACACGCAGAAGACGCAGATACGCAGCTCTCCGAAGCTAAGTGCCGGTCCCGGGCTTCTTTCGGCACAAACCGCTCTCAGGAGCTCCCTGCGCTCGCCACAATGCTCTGTGTGCGAAGAAGCCGCTTCTTCGCCTCCGGGAGAATCGGCGAGCGGCAGCTTCCCAAAGGCGAAGATGCAAGCTGCAGCACACAGGCACAGTGTGGGCAGCCTTCAGACTTAGAGAAAACAGTACTTTACCACTCTCCTGCCTTTTCCATGGTTATTCTATTGGAAAAGAACGAGTTTTGGACAACTACCTTTCATTCTTGCCAAACTCTTTGCAGACCCCCGTGCAAGCTTTAGAACAAGATTTTGGATGTTTTCTTTCCTGGCAGAGTTTCTCCTTGCAAGATATGGTGGAAAAGCTTTTGGCTGAGTGTAGAGCGGCAAGACACGCAGAAGACGCAGATACGCAGCTCTCCGAAGCTAAGTGCCGGTCCCGGGCTTCTTTCGGCACAAACCGCTCTCAGGAGCTCCCTGCGCTCGCCACAATGCTCTGTGTGCGAAGAAGCCGCTTCTTCGCCTGCGGGAGAATCGGCGAGCGGCAGCTTCCCAAAGGCGAAGATGCAAGCTGCAGCACACAGGCACAGTGTGGGCAGCCTTCAGACTTAGAGAAAACAGTACTTTACCACTCTCCTGCCTTTTCCATGGTTATTCTATTGGAAAAGAACGAGTTTTGGACAACTACCTTTCATTCTTGCCAAACTCTTTGCAGACCCCCGTGCAAGCTTTAGAACAAGATTTTGGATGTTTTCTTTCCTGGCAGAGTTTCTCCTTGCAAGATATGGTGGAAAAGCTTTTTGCTGAGTGTAGAGCGGCAAGACACGCAGAAGACGCAGATACGCAGCTCTCCGAAGCTAAGTGCCGGTCCCGGGCTTCTTTCGGCACAAACCGCTCTCAGGAGCTCCCTGCGCTCGCCACAATGCTCTGTGTGCGAAGAAGCCGCTTCTTCGCCTGCGGGAGAATCGGCGAGCGGCAGCTTCCCAAAGGCGAAGATGCAAGCTGCAGCACACAGGCACAGTGTGGGCAGCCTTCAGACTTAGAGAAAACAGTACTTTACCACTCTCCTGCCTTTTCCATGGTTATTCTATTGGAAAAGAACGAGTTTTGGACAACTACCTTTCATTCTTGCCAAACTCTTTGCAGACCCCCGTGCAAGCTTTAGAACAAGATTTTGGATGTTTTCTTTCCTGGCAGAGTTTCTTCTTGCAAGATATGGTGGAAAAGCTTTTTGCTGAGTGTAGAGCGGCAAGACACGCAGAAGACGCAGATACGCAGCTCTCCGAAGCTAAGTGCCGGTCCCGGGCTTCTTTCGGCACAAACCGCTCTCAGGAGCTCCCCGCGCTCGCCACAATGCTCTGTGTGCGAAGAAGCCGCTTCTTCGCCTCCGGGAGAATCGGCGAGCGGCAGCTTCCCAAAGGCGAAGATGCAAGCTGCGGCACACAGGCACAGTGTGGGCAGCCTTCAGACTTAGAGAAAACAGTACTTTACCACTCTCCTGCCTTTTCCATGGTTATTCTATTGGAAAAGAACGAGTTTTGGACAACTACCTTTCATTCTTGCCAAACTCTTTGCAGACCCCCGTGCAAGCTTTAGAACAAGATTTTGGATGTTTTCTTTCCTGGCAGAGTTTCTCCTTGCAAGATATGGTGGAAAAGCTTTTTGCTGAGTGTAGAGCGGCAAGACACGCAGAAGACGCAGATACGCAGCTCTCCGAAGCTAAGTGCCGGTCCCGGGCTTCTTTCGGCACAAACCGCTCTCAGGAGCTCCCTGCGCTCGCCACAATGCTCTGTGTGCGAAGAAGCCGCTTCTTCGCCTCCGGGAGAATCGGCGAGCGGCAGCTTCCCAAAGGCGAAGATGCAAGCTGCAGCACACAGGCACAGTGTGGGCAGCATTCAGACTTAGAGAAAACAGTACTTTACCACTCTCCTGCCTTATCCATGGTTATTCTATTGGAAAAGAACGAGTTTTGGACAACTACCTTTCATTCTTGCCAAACTCTTTGCAGACCCCCGTGCAAGCTTTAGAACAAGATTTTGGATGTTTTCTTTCCTGGCAGAGTTTCTCCTTGCAAGATATGGTGGAAAAGCTTTTGGCTGAGTGTAGAGCGGCAAGACACGCAGAAGACGCAGATACGCAGCTCTCCGAAGCTAAGTGCCGGTCCCGGGCTTCTTTCGGCACAAACCGCTCTCAGGAGCTCCCTGCGCTCGCCACAATGCTCTGTGTGCGAAGAAGCCGCTTCTTCGCCTCCGGGAGAATCGGCGAGCGGCAGCTTCCCAAAGGCGAAGATGCAAGCTGCAGCACACAGGCACAGTGTGGGCAGCCTTCAGACTTAGAGAAAACAGTACTTTACCACTCTCCTGCCTTTTCCATGGTTATTCTATTGGAAAAGAACGAGTTTTGGACAACTACCTTTCATTCTTGCCAAACTCTTTGCAGACCCCCGTGCAAGCTTTAGAACAAGATTTTGGATGTTTTCTTTCCTGGCAGAGTTTCTTCTTGCAAGATATGGTGGAAAACCTTTTTGCTGAGTGTAGAGCGGCAAGACACGCAGAAGACGCAGATACGCAGCTCTCCGAAGCTAAGTGCCGGTCCCGGGCTTCTTTCGGCACAAACCGCTCTCAGGAGCTCCCTGCGCTCGCCACAATGCTCTGTGTGCGAAGAAGCCGCTTCTTCGCCTGCGGGAGAATCGGCGAGCGGCAGCTTCCCAAAGGCGAAGATGCAAGCTGCAGCACACAGGCACAGTGTGGGCAGCCTTCAGACTTAGAGAAAACAGTACTTTACCACTCTCCTGCCTTTTCCATGGTTATTCTATTGGAAAAGAACGAGTTTTGGACAACTACCTTTCATTCTTGCCAAACTCTTTGCAGACCCCCGTGCAAGCTTTAGAACAAGATTTTGGATGTTTTCTTTCCTGGCAGAGTTTCTCCTTGCAAGATATGGTGGAAAAGCTTTTGGCTGAGTGTAGAGCGGCAAGACACGCAGAAGACGCAGATACGCAGCTCTCCGAAGCTAAGTGCCGGTCCCGGGCTTCTTTCGGCACAAACCGCTCTCAGGAGCTCCCCGCGCTCGCCACAATGCTCTGTGTGCGAAGAAGCCGCTTCTTCGCCTGCGGGAGAATCGGCGAGCGGCAGCTTCCCAAAGGCGAAGATGCAAGCTGCAGCACACAGGCACAGTGTGGGCAGCCTTCAGACTTAGAGAAAACAGTACTTTACCACTCTCCTGCCTTTTCCATGGTTATTCTATTGGAAAAGAACGAGTTTTGGACAACTACCTTTCATTCTTGCCAAACTCTTTGCAGACCCCCGTGCAAGCTTTAGAACAAGATTTTGGATGTTTTCTTTCCTGGCAGAGTTTCTCCTTGCAAGATATGGTGGAAAAGCTTTTTGCTGAGTGTAGAGCGGCAAGACACGCAGAAGACGCAGATACGCAGCTCTCCGAAGCTAAGTGCCGGTCCCGGGCTTCTTTCGGCACAAACCGCTCTCAGGAGCTCCCTGCGCTCGCCACAATGCTCTGTGTGCGAAGAAGCCGCTTCTTCGCCTGCGGGAGAATCGGCGAGCGGCAGCTTCCCAAAGGCGAAGATGCCAGCTGCAGCACACAGGCACAGTGTGGGCAGCCTTCAGACTTAGAGAAAACAGTACTTTACCACTCTCCTGCCTTTTCCATGGTTATTCTATTGGAAAAGAACGAGTTTTGGACAACTACCTTTCATTCTTGCCAAACTCTTTGCAGACCCCCGTGCAAGCTTTAGAACAAGATTTTGGATGTTTTCTTTCCTGGCAGAGTTTCTCCTTGCAAGATATGGTGGAAAAGCTTTTTGCTGAGTGTAGAGCGGCAAGACCCGCAGAAGACGCGGATACGCAGCTCTCCGAAGCTAAGTGCCGGTCCCGGGCTTCTTTCGGCACAAACCGCTCTCAGGAGCTCCCTGCGCTCGCCACAATGCTCTGTGTGCGAAGAAGCCGCTTCTTCGCCTCCGGGAGAATCGGCGAGCGGCAGCTTGCCAAAGGCGAAGATGCAAGCTGCAGCACACAGGCACAGTGTGGGCAGCATTCAGACTTAGAGAAAACAGTACTTTACCACTCTCCTGCCTTTTCCATGGTTATTCTATTGGAAAAGAACGAGTTTTGGACAACTACCTTTCATTCTTGCCAAACTCTTTGCAGACCCCCGTGCAAGCTTTAGAACAAGATTTTGGATGTTTTCTTTCCTGGCAGAGTTTCTCCTTGCAAGATATGGTGAAAAAGCTTTTTGCTGAGTGTAGAGCGGCAAGACACGCAGAAGACGCAGATACGCAGCTCTCCGAAGCTAAGTGCCGGTCCCGGGCTTCTTTCGGCACAAACCGCTCTCAGGAGCTCCCTGCGCTCGCCACAATGCTCTGTGTGCGAAGAAGCCGCTTCTTCGCCTGCGGGAGAATCGGCGAGCGGCAGCTTCCCAAAGGCGAAGATGCAAGCTGCAGCACACAGGCACAGTGTGGGCAGCCTTCAGACTTAGAGAAAACAGTACTTTACCACTCTCCTGCCTTTTCCATGGTTATTCTATTGGAAAAGAACGAGTTTTGGACAACTACCTTTCATTCTTGCCAAACTCTTTGCAGACCCCCGTGCAAGCTTTAGAACAAGATTTTGGATGTTTTCTTTCCTGGCAGAGTTTCTCCTTGCAAGATATGGTGGAAAAGCTTTTGGCTGAGTGTAGAGCGGCAAGACACGCAGAAGACGCAGATACGCAGCTCTCCGAAGCTAAGTGCCGGTCCCGGGCTTCTTTCGGCACAAACCGCTCTCAGGAGCTCCCTGCGCTCGCCACAATGCTCTGTGTGTGAAGAAGCCGCTTCTTCGCCTCCGGGAGAATCGGCGAGCGGCAGCTTGCCAAAGGCGAAGATGCCAGCTGCAGCACACAGGCACAGTGTGGGCAGCCTTCAGACTTAGAGAAAACAGTACTTTACCACTCTCCTGCCTTATCCATGTTTATTCTATTGGAAAAGAACGAGTTTTGGACAACTACCTTTCATTCTTGCCAAACTCTTTGCAGACCCCCGTGCAAGCTTTAGAACAAGATTTTGGATGTTTTCTTTCCTGGCAGAGTTTCTCCTTGCAAGATATGGTGGAAAAGCTTTTGGCTGAGTGTAGAGCGGCAAGACACGCAGAAGACGCAGATACGCAGCTCTCCGAAGCTAAGTGCCGGTCCCGGGCTTCTTTCGGCACAAACCGCTCTCAGGAGCTCCCTGCGCTCGCCACAATGCTCTGTGTGCGAAGAAGCCGCTTCTTCGCCTCCGGGAGAATCGGCGAGCGGCAGCTTCCCAAAGGCGAAGATGCAAGCTGCAGCACACAGGCACAGTGTGGGCAGCCTTCAGACTTAGAGAAAACAGTACTTTACCACTCTCCTGCCTTTTCCATGGTTATTCTATTGGAAAAGAACGAGTTTTGGACAACTACCTTTCATTCTTGCCAAACTCTTTGCAGACCCCCGTGCAAGCTTTAGAACAAGATTTTGGATGTTTTCTTTCCTGGCAGAGTTTCTCCTTGCAAGATATGGTGGAAAAGCTTTTGGCTGAGTGTAGAGCGGCAAGACACGCAGAAGACGCAGATACGCAGCTCTCCGAAGCTAAGTGCCGGTCCCGGGCTTCTTTCGGCACAAACCGCTCTCAGGAGCTCCCTGCGCTCGCCACAATGCTCTGTGTGCGAAGAAGCCGCTTCTTCGCCTGCGGGAGAATCGGCGAGCGGCAGCTTCCCAAAGGCGAAGATGCAAGCTGCAGCACACAGGCACAGTGTGGGCAGCCTTCAGACTTAGAGAAAACAGTACTTTACCACTCTCCTGCCTTTTCCATGGTTATTCTATTGGAAAAGAACGAGTTTTGGACAACTACCTTTCATTCTTGCCAAACTCTTTGCAGACCCCCGTGCAAGCTTTAGAACAAGATTTTGGATGTTTTCTTTCCTGGCAGAGTTTCTCCTTGCAAGATATGGTGGAAAAGCTTTTTGCTGAGTGTAGAGCGGCAAGACACGCAGAAGACGCAGATACGCAGCTCTCCGAAGCTAAGTGCCGGTCCCGGGCTTCTTTCGGCACAAACCGCTCTCAGGAGCTCCCTGCGCTCGCCACAATGCTCTGTGTGCGAAGAAGCCGCTTCTTCGCCTGCGGGAGAATCGGCGAGCGGCAGCTTCCCAAAGGCGAAGATGCCAGCTGCAGCACACAGGCACAGTGTGGGCAGCCTTCAGACTTAGAGAAAACAGTACTTTACCACTCTCCTGCCTTTTCCATGGTTATTCTATTGGAAAAGAACGAGTTTTGGACAACTACCTTTCATTCTTGCCAAACTCTTTGCAGACCCCCGTGCAAGCTTTAGAACAAGATTTTGGATGTTTTCTTTCCTGGCAGAGTTTCTTCTTGCAAGATATGGTGGAAAAGCTTTTTGCTGAGTGTAGAGCGGCAAGACACGCAGAAGACGCAGATACGCAGCTCTCCGAAGCTAAGTGCCGGTCCCGGGCTTCTTTCGGCACAAACCGCTCTCAGGAGCTCCCCGCGCTCGCCACAATGCTCTGTGTGCGAAGAAGCCGCTTCTTCGCCTCCGGGAGAATCGGCGAGCGGCAGCTTCCCAAAGGCGAAGATGCAAGCTGCGGCACACAGGCACAGTGTGGGCAGCCTTCAGACTTAGAGAAAACAGTACTTTACCACTCTCCTGCCTTTTCCATGGTTATTCTATTGGAAAAGAACGAGTTTTGGACAACTACCTTTCATTCTTGCCAAACTCTTTGCAGACCCCCGTGCAAGCTTTAGAACAAGATTTTGGATGTTTTCTTTCCTGGCAGAGTTTCTCCTTGCAAGATATGGTGGAAAAGCTTTTTGCTGAGTGTAGAGCGGCAAGACACGCAGAAGACGCAGATACGCAGCTCTCCGAAGCTAAGTGCCGGTCCCGGGCTTCTTTCGGCACAAACCGCTCTCAGGAGCTCCCTGCGCTCGCCACAATGCTCTGTGTGCGAAGAAGCCGCTTCTTCGCCTCCGGGAGAATCGGCGAGCGGCAGCTTCCCAAAGGCGAAGATGCAAGCTGCAGCACACAGGCACAGTGTGGGCAGCATTCAGACTTAGAGAAAACAGTACTTTACCACTCTCCTGCCTTATCCATGGTTATTCTATTGGAAAAGAACGAGTTTTGGACAACTACCTTTCATTCTTGCCAAACTCTTTGCAGACCCCCGTGCAAGCTTTAGAACAAGATTTTGGATGTTTTCTTTCCTGGCAGAGTTTCTCCTTGCAAGATATGGTGGAAAAGCTTTTGGCTGAGTGTAGAGCGGCAAGACACGCAGAAGACGCAGATACGCAGCTCTCCGAAGCTAAGTGCCGGTCCCGGGCTTCTTTCGGCACAAACCGCTCTCAGGAGCTCCCTGCGCTCGCCACAATGCTCTGTGTGCGAAGAAGCCGCTTCTTCGCCTCCGGGAGAATCGGCGAGCGGCAGCTTCCCAAAGGCGAAGATGCAAGCTGCAGCACACAGGCACAGTGTGGGCAGCCTTCAGACTTAGAGAAAACAGTACTTTACCACTCTCCTGCCTTTTCCATGGTTATTCTATTGGAAAAGAACGAGTTTTGGACAACTACCTTTCATTCTTGCCAAACTCTTTGCAGACCCCCGTGCAAGCTTTAGAACAAGATTTTGGATGTTTTCTTTCCTGGCAGAGTTTCTTCTTGCAAGATATGGTGAAAACCTTTTTGCTGAGTGTAGAGCGGCAAGACACGCAGAAGACGCAGATACGCAGCTCTCCGAAGCTAAGTGCCGGTCCCGGGCTTCTTTCGGCACAAACCGCTCTCAGGAGCTCCCTGCGCTCCGCAACAATGCTCTGTGTGCGAAGAAGCCGCTTCTTCGCCTGCGGGAGAATCGGCGAGCGGCAGCTTCCCAAAGGCGAAGATGCAAGCTGCAGCACACAGGCACAGTGTGGGCAGCCTTCAGACTTAGAGAAAACAGTACTTTACCACTCTCCTGCCTTTTCCATGGTTATTCTATTGGAAAAGAACGAGTTTTGGACAACTACCTTTCATTCTTGCCAAACTCTTTGCAGACCCCCGTGCAAGCTTTAGAACAAGATTTTGGATGTTTTCTTTCCTGGCAGAGTTTCTCCTTGCAAGATATGGTGGAAAAGCTTTTGGCTGAGTGTAGAGCGGCAAGACACGCAGAAGACGCAGATACGCAGCTCTCCGAAGCTAAGTGCCGGTCCCGGGCTTCTTTCGGCACAAACCGCTCTCAGGAGCTCCCTGCGCTCGCCACAATGCTCTGTGTGCGAAGAAGCCGCTTCTTCGCCTCCGGGAGAATCGGCGAGCGGCAGCTTCCCAAAGGCGAAGATGCAAGCTGCAGCACACAGGCACAGTGTGGGCAGCATTCAGACTTAGAGAAAACAGTACTTTACCACTCTCCTGCCTTTTCCATGGTTATTCTATTGGAAAAGAACGAGTTTTGGACAACTACCTTTCATTCTTGCCAAACTCTTTGCAGACCCCCGTGCAAGCTTTAGAACAAGATTTTGGATGTTTTCTTTCCTGGCAGAGTTTCTCCTTGCAAGATATGGTGGAAAAGCTTTTTGCTGAGTGTAGAGCGGCAAGACCCGCAGAAGACGCAGATACGCAGCTCTCCGAAGCTAAGTGCCGGTCCCGGGCTTCTTTCGGCACAAACCGCTCTCAGGAGCTCCCTGCGCTCGCCACAATGCTCTGTGTGCGAAGAAGCCGCTTCTTCGCCTCCGGGAGAATCGGCGAGCGGCAGCTTCCCAAAGGCGAAGATGCAAGCTGCAGCACACAGGCACAGTGTGGGCAGCCTTCAGACTTAGAGAAAACAGTACTTTACCACTCTCCTGCCTTTTCCATGGTTATTCTATTGGAAAAGAACGAGTTTTGGACAACTACCTTTCATTCTTGCCAAACTCTTTGCAGACCCCCGTGCAAGCTTTAGAACAAGATTTTGGATGTTTTCTTTCCTGGCAGAGTTTCTCCTTGCAAGATATGGTGGAAAAGCTTTTGGCTGAGTGTAGAGCGGCAAGACACGCAGAAGACGCAGATACGCAGCTCTCCGAAGCTAAGTGCCGGTCCCGGGCTTCTTTCGGCACAAACCGCTCTCAGGAGCTCCCTGCGCTCGCCACAATGCTCTGTGTGCGAAGAAGCCGCTTCTTCGCCTCCGGGAGAATCGGCGAGCGGCAGCTTCCCAAAGGCGAAGATGCAAGCTGCAGCACACAGGCACAGTGTGGGCAGCCTTCAGACTTAGAGAAAACAGTACTTTACCACTCTCCTGCCTTTTCCATGGTTATTCTATTGGAAAAGAACGAGTTTTGGACAACTACCTTTCATTCTTGCCAAACTCTTTGCAGACCCCCGTGCAAGCTTTAGAACAAGATTTTGGATGTTTTCTTCCCTGGCAGAGTTTCTCCTTGCAAGATATGGTGAAAAAGGTTTTTGCTGAGTGTTGAGCGGCAAGACACGCAGAAGACACAGATACGCAGCTCTCCGATGCTAAGTGCCGGTCCTGGGCTTCTTTCGGCACAAACCGCTCTCAGGAGCTCCCTGCGCTCGCCACAATGCTCTGTGTGTGAAGAAGCCGCTTCTTCGCCTCCGGGAGAATCGGCGAGCGGCAGCTTCCCAAAGGCGAAGATGCAAGCTGCAGCACACAGGCACAGTGTGGGCAGCATTCAGACTTAGAGAAAACAGTACTTTACCACTCTCCTGCCTTATCCATGGTTATTCTATTGGAAAAGAACGAGTTTTGGACAACTACCTTTCATTCTTGCCAAACTCTTTGCAGACCCCCGTGCAAGCTTTAGAACAAGATTTTGGATGTTTTCTTTCCTGGCAGAGTTTCTCCTTGCAAGATATGGTGGAAAAGCTTTTGGCTGAGTGTAGAGCGGCAAGACACGCAGAAGACGCAGATACGCAGCTCTCCGAAGCTAAGTGCCGGTCCCGGGCTTCTTTCGGCACAAACCGCTCTCAGGAGCTCCCTGCGCTCGCCACAATGCTCTGTGTGCGAAGAAGCCGCTTCTTCGCCTGCGGGAGAATCGGCGAGCGGCAGCTTCCCAAAGGCGAAGATGCAAGCTGCAGCACACAGGCACAGTGTGGGCAGCCTTCAGACTTAGAGAAAACAGTACTTTACCACTCTCCTGCCTTTTCCATGGTTATTCTATTGGAAAAGAACGAGTTTTGGACAACTACCTTTCATTCTTGCCAAACTCTTTGCAGACCCCCGTGCAAGCTTTAGAACAAGATTTTGGATGTTTTCTTTCCTGGCAGAGTTTCTCCTTGCAAGATATGGTGGAAAAGCTTTTGGCTGAGTGTAGAGCGGCAAGACACGCAGAAGACGCAGATACGCAGCTCTCCGAAGCTAAGTGCCGGTCCCGGGCTTCTTTCGGCACAAACCGCTCTCAGGAGCTCCCTGCGCTCGCCACAATGCTCTGTGTGCGAAGAAGCCGCTTCTTCGCCTGCGGGAGAATCGGCGAGCGGCAGCTTCCCAAAGGCGAAGATGCAAGCTGCAGCACACAGGCACAGTGTGGGCAGCCTTCAGACTTAGAGAAAACAGTACTTTACCACTCTCCTGCCTTTTCCATGGTTATTCTATTGGAAAAGAACGAGTTTTGGACAACTACCTTTCATTCTTGCCAAACTCTTTGCAAACCCCCGTGCAAGCTTTAGAACAAGATTTTGGATGTTTTCTTTCCTGGCAGAGTTTCTCCTTGCAAGATATGGTGGAAAAGCTTTTGGCTGAGTGTAGAGCGGCAAGACACGCAGAAGACGCAGATACGCAGCTCTCCGAAGCTAAGTGCCGGTCCCGGGCTTCTTTCGGCACAAACCGCTCTCAGGAGCTCCCTGCGCTCGCCACAATGCTCTGTGTGCGAAGAAGCCGCTTCTTCGCCTCCGGGAGAATCGGCGAGCGGCAGCTTCCCAAAGGCGAAGATGCAAGCTGCAGCACACAGGCACAGTGTGGGCAGCATTCAGACTTAGAGAAAACAGTACTTTACCACTCTCCTGCCTTTTCCATGGTTATTCTATTGGAAAAGAACGAGTTTTGGACAACTACCTTTCATTCTTGCCAAACTCTTTGCAGACCCCCGTGCAAGCTTTAGAACAAGATTTTGGATGTTTTCTTTCCTGGCAGAGTTTCTCCTTGCAAGATATGGTGGAAAAGCTTTTTGCTGAGTGTAGAGCGGCAAGACCCGCAGAAGACGCAGATACGCAGCTCTCCGAAGCTAAGTGCCGGTCCCGGGCTTCTTTCGGCACAAACCGCTCTCAGGAGCTCCCTGCGCTCGCCACAATGCTCTGTGTGCGAAGAAGCCGCTTCTTCGCCTCCGGGAGAATCGGCGAGCGGCAGCTTCCCAAAGGCGAAGATGCAAGCTGCAGCACACAGGCACAGTGTGGGCAGCCTTCAGACTTAGAGAAAACAGTACTTTACCACTCTCCTGCCTTTTCCATGGTTATTCTATTGGAAAAGAACGAGTTTTGGACAACTACCTTTCATTCTTGCCAAACTCTTTGCAGACCCCCGTGCAAGCTTTAGAACAAGATTTTGGATGTTTTCTTCCCTGGCAGAGTTTCTCCTTGCAAGATATGGTGAAAAAGGTTTTTGCTGAGTGTTGAGCGGCAAGACACGCAGAAGACACAGATACGCAGCTCTCCGAAGCTAAGTGCCGGTCCTGGGCTTCTTTCGGCACAAACCGCTCTCAGGAGCTCCCTGCGCTCGCCACAATGCTCTGTGTGTGAAGAAGCCGCTTCTTCGCCTCCGGGAGAATCGGCGAGCGGCAGCTTCCCAAAGGCGAAGATGCCAGCTGCAGCACACAGGCACAGTGTGGGCAGCCTTCAGACTTAGAGAAAACAGTACTTTACCACTCTCCTGCCTTATCCATGTTTATTCTATTGGAAAAGAACGAGTTTTGGACAACTACCTTTCATTCTTGCCAAACTCTTTGCAGACCCCCGTGCAAGCTTTAGAACAAGATTTTGGATGTTTTCTTTCCTGGCAGAGTTTCTCCTTGCAAGATATGGTGGAAAAGCTTTTGGCTGAGTGTAGAGCGGCAAGACACGCAGAAGACGCAGATACGCAGCTCTCCGAAGCTAAGTGCCGGTCCCGGGCTTCTTTCGGCACAAACCGCTCTCAGGAGCTCCCTGCGCTCGCCACAATGCTCTGTGTGCGAAGAAGCCGCTTCTTCGCCTGCGGGAGAATCGGCGAGCGGCAGCTTCCCAAAGGCGAAGATGCAAGCTGCAGCACACAGGCACAGTGTGGGCAGCCTTCAGACTTAGAGAAAACAGTACTTTACCACTCTCCTGCCTTTTCCATGGTTATTCTATTGGAAAAGAACGAGTTTTGGACAACTACCTTTCATTCTTGCCAAACTCTTTGCAGACCCCCGTGCAAGCTTTAGAACAAGATTTTGGATGTTTTCTTTCCTGGCAGAGTTTCTCCTTGCAAGATATGGTGGAAAAGCTTTTGGCTGAGTGTAGAGCGGCAAGACACGCAGAAGACGCAGATACGCAGCTCTCCGAAGCTAAGTGCCGGTCCCGGGCTTCTTTCGGCACAAACCGCTCTCAGGAGCTCCCTGCGCTCGCCACAATGCTCTGTGTGCGAAGAAGCCGCTTCTTCGCCTCCGGGAGAATCGGCGAGCGGCAGCTTCCCAAAGGCGAAGATGCAAGCTGCAGCACACAGGCAAGTGTGGGCAGCCTTCAGACTTAGAGAAAACAGTACTTTACCACTCTCCTGCCTTTTCCATGGTTATTCTATTGGAAAAGAACGAGTTTTGGACAACTACCTTTCATTCTTGCCAAACTCTTTGCAGACCCCCGTGCAAGCTTTAGAACAAGATTTTGGATGTTTTCTTTCCTGGCAGAGTTTCTCCTTGCAAGATATGGTGGAAAAGCTTTTTGCTGAGTGTAGAGCGGCAAGACACGCAGAAGACGCAGATACGCAGCTCTCCGAAGCTAAGTGCCGGTCCCGGGCTTCTTTCGGCACAAACCGCTCTCAGGAGCTCCCTGCGCTCGCCACAATGCTCTGTGTGCGAAGAAGCCGCTTCTTCGCCTGCGGGAGAATCGGCGAGCGGCAGCTTCCCAAAGGCGAAGATGCAAGCTGCAGCACACAGGCACATTGTGGGCAGCCTTCAGACTTAGAGAAAACAGTACTTTACCACTCTCCTGCCTTTTCCATGGTTATTCTATTGGAAAAGAACGAGTTTTGGACAACTACCTTTCATTCTTGCCAAACTCTTTGCAGACCCCCGTGCAAGCTTTAGAACAAGATTTTGGATGTTTTCTTTCCTGGCAGAGTTTCTCCTTGCAAGATATGGTGGAAAAGCTTTTTGCTGAGTGTAGAGCGGCAAGACACGCAGAAGACGCAGATACGCAGCTCTCCGAAGCTAAGTGCCGGTCCCGGGCTTCTTTCGGCACAAACCGCTCTCAGGAGCTCCCTGCGCTCGCCACAATGCTCTGTGTGCGAAGAAGCCGCTTCTTCGCCTCCGGGAGAATCGGCGAGCGGCAGCTTCCCAAAGGCGAAGATGCAAGCTGCAGCACACAGGCACAGTGTGGGCAGCATCCAGACTTAGAGAAAACAGTACTTTACCACTCTCCTGCCTTTTCCATGGTTATTCTATTGGAAAAGAACGAGTTTTGGACAACTACCTTTCATTCTTGCCAAACTCTTTGCAGACCCCCGTGCAAGCTTTAGAACAAGATTTTGGATGTTTTCTTTCCTGGCAGAGTTTCTCCTTGCAAGATATGGTGGAAAAGCTTTTTGCTGAGTGTAGAGCGGCAAGACCCGCAGAAGACGCAGATACGCAGCTCTCCGAAGCTAAGTGCCGGTCCCGGGCTTCTTTCGGCACAAACCGCTCTCAGGAGCTCCCTGCGCTCGCCACAATGCTCTGTGTGCGAAGAAGCCGCTTCTTCGCCTCCGGGAGAATCGGCGAGCGGCAGCTTCCCAAAGGCGAAGATGCAAGCTGCAGCACGCAGGCACAGTGTGGGCAGCCTTCAGACTTAGAGAAAACAGTACTTTACCACTCTCCTGCCTTTTCCATGGTTATTCTATTGGAAAAGAACGAGTTTTGGACAACTACCTTTCATTCTTGCCAAACTCTTTGCAGACCCCCGTGCAAGCTTTAGAACAAGATTTTGGATGTTTTCTTTCCTGGCAGAGTTTCTCCTTGCAAGATATGGTGGAAAAGCTTTTGGCTGAGTGTAGAGCGGCAAGACACGCAGAAGACGCAGATACGCAGCTCTCCGAAGCTAAGTGCCGGTCCCGGGCTTCTTTCGGCACAAACCGCTCTCAGGAGCTCCCTGCGCTCGCCACAATGCTCTGTGTGCGAAGAAGCCGCTTCTTCGCCTCCGGGAGAATCGGCGAGCGGCAGCTTCCCAAAGGCGAAGATGCAAGCTGCAGCACACAGGCACAGTGTGGGCAGCCTTCAGACTTAGAGAAAACAGTACTTTACCACTCTCCTGCCTTTTCCATGGTTATTCTATTGGAAAAGAACGAGTTTTGGACAACTACCTTTCATTCTTGCCAAACTCTTTGCAGACCCCCGTGCAAGCTTTAGAACAAGATTTTGGATGTTTTCTTCCCTGGCAGAGTTTCTCCTTGCAAGATATGGTGAAAAAGCTTTTTGCTGAGTGTTGAGCGGCAAGACACGCAGAAGACACAGATACGCAGCTCTCCGATGCTAAGTGCCGGTCCTGGGCTTCTTTCGGCACAAACCGCTCTCAGGAGCTCCCTGCGCTGGCCACAATGCTCTGTGTGTGAAGAAGCCGCTTCTTCGCCTCCGGGAGAATCGGCGAGCGGCAGCTTGCCAAAGGCGAAGATGCCAGCTGCAGCACACAGGCACAGTGTGGGCAGCCTTCAGACTTAGAGAAAACAGTACTTTACCACTCTCCTGCCTTATCCATGTTTATTCTATTGGAAAAGAACGAGTTTTGGACAACTACCTTTCATTCTTGCCAAACTCTTTGCAGACCCCCGTGCAAGCTTTAGAACAAGATTTTGGATGTTTTCTTTCCTGGCAGAGTTTCTCCTTGCAAGATATGGTGGAAAAGCTTTTGGCTGAGTGTAGAGCGGCAAGACACGCAGAAGACGCAGATACGCAGCTCTCCGAAGCTAAGTGCCGGTCCCGGGCTTCTTTCGGCACAAACCGCTCTCAGGAGCTCCCTGCGCTCGCCACAATGCTCTGTGTGCGAAGAAGCCGCTTCTTCGCCTCCGGGAGAATCGGCGAGCGGCAGCTTCCCAAAGGCGAAGATGCAAGCTGCAGCACACAGGCACAGTGTGGGCAGCCTTCAGACTTAGAGAAAACAGTACTTTACCACTCTCCTGCCTTTTCCATGGTTATTCTATTGGAAAAGAACGAGTTTTGGACAACTACCTTTCATTCTTGCCAAACTCTTTGCAGACCCCCGTGCAAGCTTTAGAACAAGATTTTGGATGTTTTCTTTCCTGGCAGAGTTTCTCCTTGCAAGATATGGTGGAAAAGCTTTTGGCTGAGTGTAGAGCGGCAAGACACGCAGAAGACGCAGATACGCAGCTCTCCGAAGCTAAGTGCCGGTCCCGGGCTTCTTTCGGCACAAACCGCTCTCAGGAGCTCCCTGCGCTCGCCACAATGCTCTGTGTGCGAAGAAGCCGCTTCTTCGCCTGCGGGAGAATCGGCGAGCGGCAGCTTCCCAAAGGCGAAGATGCAAGCTGCAGCACACAGGCACAGTGTGGGCAGCCTTCAGACTTAGAGAAAACAGTACTTTACCACTCTCCTGCCTTTTCCATGGTTATTCTATTGGAAAAGAACGAGTTTTGGACAACTACCTTTCATTCTTGCCAAACTCTTTGCAGACCCCCGTGCAAGCTTTAGAACAAGATTTTGGATGTTTTCTTTCCTGGCAGAGTTTCTCCTTGCAAGATATGGTGGAAAAGCTTTTTGCTGAGTGTAGAGCGGCAAGACACGCAGAAGACGCAGATACGCAGCTCTCCGAAGCTAAGTGCCGGTCCCGGGCTTCTTTCGGCACAAACCGCTCTCAGGAGCTCCCTGCGCTCGCCACAATGCTCTGTGTGCGAAGAAGCCGCTTCTTCGCCTGCGGGAGAATCGGCGAGCGGCAGCTTCCCAAAGGCGAAGATGCCAGCTGCAGCACACAGGCACAGTGTGGGCAGCCTTCAGACTTAGAGAAAACAGTACTTTACCACTCTCCTGCCTTTTCCATGGTTATTCTATTGGAAAAGAACGAGTTTTGGACAACTACCTTTCATTCTTGCCAAACTCTTTGCAGACCCCCGTGCAAGCTTTAGAACAAGATTTTGGATGTTTTCTTTCCTGGCAGAGTTTCTTCTTGCAAGATATGGTGGAAAAGCTTTTTGCTGAGTGTAGAGCGGCAAGACACGCAGAAGACGCAGATACGCAGCTCTCCGAAGCTAAGTGCCGGTCCCGGGCTTCTTTCGGCACAAACCGCTCTCAGGAGCTCCCCGCGCTCGCCACAATGCTCTGTGTGCGAAGAAGCCGCTTCTTCGCCTCCGGGAGAATCGGCGAGCGGCAGCTTCCCAAAGGCGAAGATGCAAGCTGCGGCACACAGGCACAGTGTGGGCAGCCTTCAGACTTAGAGAAAACAGTACTTTACCACTCTCCTGCCTTTTCCATGGTTATTCTATTGGAAAAGAACGAGTTTTGGACAACTACCTTTCATTCTTGCCAAACTCTTTGCAGACCCCCGTGCAAGCTTTAGAACAAGATTTTGGATGTTTTCTTTCCTGGCAGAGTTTCTCCTTGCAAGATATGGTGGAAAAGCTTTTTGCTGAGTGTAGAGCGGCAAGACACGCAGAAGACGCAGATACGCAGCTCTCCGAAGCTAAGTGCCGGTCCCGGGCTTCTTTCGGCACAAACCGCTCTCAGGAGCTCCCTGCGCTCGCCACAATGCTCTGTGTGCGAAGAAGCCGCTTCTTCGCCTCCGGGAGAATCGGCGAGCGGCAGCTTCCCAAAGGCGAAGATGCAAGCTGCAGCACACAGGCACAGTGTGGGCAGCATTCAGACTTAGAGAAAACAGTACTTTACCACTCTCCTGCCTTATCCATGGTTATTCTATTGGAAAAGAACGAGTTTTGGACAACTACCTTTCATTCTTGCCAAACTCTTTGCAGACCCCCGTGCAAGCTTTAGAACAAGATTTTGGATGTTTTCTTTCCTGGCAGAGTTTCTCCTTGCAAGATATGGTGGAAAAGCTTTTGGCTGAGTGTAGAGCGGCAAGACACGCAGAAGACGCAGATACGCAGCTCTCCGAAGCTAAGTGCCGGTCCCGGGCTTCTTTCGGCACAAACCGCTCTCAGGAGCTCCCTGCGCTCGCCACAATGCTCTGTGTGCGAAGAAGCCGCTTCTTCGCCTCCGGGAGAATCGGCGAGCGGCAGCTTCCCAAAGGCGAAGATGCAAGCTGCAGCACACAGGCACAGTGTGGGCAGCCTTCAGACTTAGAGAAAACAGTACTTTACCACTCTCCTGCCTTTTCCATGGTTATTCTATTGGAAAAGAACGAGTTTTGGACAACTACCTTTCATTCTTGCCAAACTCTTTGCAGACCCCCGTGCAAGCTTTAGAACAAGATTTTGGATGTTTTCTTTCCTGGCAGAGTTTCTTCTTGCAAGATATGGTGAAAACCTTTTTGCTGAGTGTAGAGCGGCAAGACACGCAGAAGACGCAGATACGCAGCTCTCCGAAGCTAAGTGCCGGTCCCGGGCTTCTTTCGGCACAAACCGCTCTCAGGAGCTCCCTGCGCTCCGCAACAATGCTCTGTGTGCGAAGAAGCCGCTTCTTCGCCTGCGGGAGAATCGGCGAGCGGCAGCTTCCCAAAGGCGAAGATGCAAGCTGCAGCACACAGGCACAGTGTGGGCAGCCTTCAGACTTAGAGAAAACAGTACTTTACCACTCTCCTGCCTTTTCCATGGTTATTCTATTGGAAAAGAACGAGTTTTGGACAACTACCTTTCATTCTTGCCAAACTCTTTGCAGACCCCCGTGCAAGCTTTAGAACAAGATTTTGGATGTTTTCTTTCCTGGCAGAGTTTCTCCTTGCAAGATATGGTGGAAAAGCTTTTGGCTGAGTGTAGAGCGGCAAGACACGCAGAAGACGCAGATACGCAGCTCTCCGAAGCTAAGTGCCGGTCCCGGGCTTCTTTCGGCACAAACCGCTCTCAGGAGCTCCCTGCGCTCGCCACAATGCTCTGTGTGCGAAGAAGCCGCTTCTTCGCCTCCGGGAGAATCGGCGAGCGGCAGCTTCCCAAAGGCGAAGATGCAAGCTGCAGCACACAGGCACAGTGTGGGCAGCATTCAGACTTAGAGAAAACAGTACTTTACCACTCTCCTGCCTTTTCCATGGTTATTCTATTGGAAAAGAACGAGTTTTGGACAACTACCTTTCATTCTTGCCAAACTCTTTGCAGACCCCCGTGCAAGCTTTAGAACAAGATTTTGGATGTTTTCTTTCCTGGCAGAGTTTCTCCTTGCAAGATATGGTGGAAAAGCTTTTTGCTGAGTGTAGAGCGGCAAGACCCGCAGAAGACGCAGATACGCAGCTCTCCGAAGCTAAGTGCCGGTCCCGGGCTTCTTTCGGCACAAACCGCTCTCAGGAGCTCCCTGCGCTCGCCACAATGCTCTGTGTGCGAAGAAGCCGCTTCTTCGCCTCCGGGAGAATCGGCGAGCGGCAGCTTCCCAAAGGCGAAGATGCAAGCTGCAGCACACAGGCACAGTGTGGGCAGCCTTCAGACTTAGAGAAAACAGTACTTTACCACTCTCCTGCCTTTTCCATGGTTATTCTATTGGAAAAGAACGAGTTTTGGACAACTACCTTTCATTCTTGCCAAACTCTTTGCAGACCCCCGTGCAAGCTTTAGAACAAGATTTTGGATGTTTTCTTTCCTGGCAGAGTTTCTCCTTGCAAGATATGGTGGAAAAGCTTTTGGCTGAGTGTAGAGCGGCAAGACACGCAGAAGACGCAGATACGCAGCTCTCCGAAGCTAAGTGCCGGTCCCGGGCTTCTTTCGGCACAAACCGCTCTCAGGAGCTCCCTGCGCTCGCCACAATGCTCTGTGTGCGAAGAAGCCGCTTCTTCGCCTCCGGGAGAATCGGCGAGCGGCAGCTTCCCAAAGGCGAAGATGCAAGCTGCAGCACACAGGCACAGTGTGGGCAGCCTTCAGACTTAGAGAAAACAGTACTTTACCACTCTCCTGCCTTTTCCATGGTTATTCTATTGGAAAAGAACGAGTTTTGGACAACTACCTTTCATTCTTGCCAAACTCTTTGCAGACCCCCGTGCAAGCTTTAGAACAAGATTTTGGATGTTTTCTTCCCTGGCAGAGTTTCTCCTTGCAAGATATGGTGAAAAAGGTTTTTGCTGAGTGTTGAGCGGCAAGACACGCAGAAGACACAGATACGCAGCTCTCCGATGCTAAGTGCCGGTCCTGGGCTTCTTTCGGCACAAACCGCTCTCAGGAGCTCCCTGCGCTCGCCACAATGCTCTGTGTGTGAAGAAGCCGCTTCTTCGCCTCCGGGAGAATCGGCGAGCGGCAGCTTCCCAAAGGCGAAGATGCAAGCTGCAGCACACAGGCACAGTGTGGGCAGCATTCAGACTTAGAGAAAACAGTACTTTACCACTCTCCTGCCTTATCCATGGTTATTCTATTGGAAAAGAACGAGTTTTGGACAACTACCTTTCATTCTTGCCAAACTCTTTGCAGACCCCCGTGCAAGCTTTAGAACAAGATTTTGGATGTTTTCTTTCCTGGCAGAGTTTCTCCTTGCAAGATATGGTGGAAAAGCTTTTGGCTGAGTGTAGAGCGGCAAGACACGCAGAAGACGCAGATACGCAGCTCTCCGAAGCTAAGTGCCGGTCCCGGGCTTCTTTCGGCACAAACCGCTCTCAGGAGCTCCCTGCGCTCGCCACAATGCTCTGTGTGCGAAGAAGCCGCTTCTTCGCCTGCGGGAGAATCGGCGAGCGGCAGCTTCCCAAAGGCGAAGATGCAAGCTGCAGCACACAGGCACAGTGTGGGCAGCCTTCAGACTTAGAGAAAACAGTACTTTACCACTCTCCTGCCTTTTCCATGGTTATTCTATTGGAAAAGAACGAGTTTTGGACAACTACCTTTCATTCTTGCCAAACTCTTTGCAGACCCCCGTGCAAGCTTTAGAACAAGATTTTGGATGTTTTCTTTCCTGGCAGAGTTTCTCCTTGCAAGATATGGTGGAAAAGCTTTTGGCTGAGTGTAGAGCGGCAAGACACGCAGAAGACGCAGATACGCAGCTCTCCGAAGCTAAGTGCCGGTCCCGGGCTTCTTTCGGCACAAACCGCTCTCAGGAGCTCCCTGCGCTCGCCACAATGCTCTGTGTGCGAAGAAGCCGCTTCTTCGCCTGCGGGAGAATCGGCGAGCGGCAGCTTCCCAAAGGCGAAGATGCAAGCTGCAGCACACAGGCACAGTGTGGGCAGCCTTCAGACTTAGAGAAAACAGTACTTTACCACTCTCCTGCCTTTTCCATGGTTATTCTATTGGAAAAGAACGAGTTTTGGACAACTACCTTTCATTCTTGCCAAACTCTTTGCAAACCCCCGTGCAAGCTTTAGAACAAGATTTTGGATGTTTTCTTTCCTGGCAGAGTTTCTCCTTGCAAGATATGGTGGAAAAGCTTTTGGCTGAGTGTAGAGCGGCAAGACACGCAGAAGACGCAGATACGCAGCTCTCCGAAGCTAAGTGCCGGTCCCGGGCTTCTTTCGGCACAAACCGCTCTCAGGAGCTCCCTGCGCTCGCCACAATGCTCTGTGTGCGAAGAAGCCGCTTCTTCGCCTCCGGGAGAATCGGCGAGCGGCAGCTTCCCAAAGGCGAAGATGCAAGCTGCAGCACACAGGCACAGTGTGGGCAGCATTCAGACTTAGAGAAAACAGTACTTTACCACTCTCCTGCCTTTTCCATGGTTATTCTATTGGAAAAGAACGAGTTTTGGACAACTACCTTTCATTCTTGCCAAACTCTTTGCAGACCCCCGTGCAAGCTTTAGAACAAGATTTTGGATGTTTTCTTTCCTGGCAGAGTTTCTCCTTGCAAGATATGGTGGAAAAGCTTTTTGCTGAGTGTAGAGCGGCAAGACCCGCAGAAGACGCAGATACGCAGCTCTCCGAAGCTAAGTGCCGGTCCCGGGCTTCTTTCGGCACAAACCGCTCTCAGGAGCTCCCTGCGCTCGCCACAATGCTCTGTGTGCGAAGAAGCCGCTTCTTCGCCTGCGGGAGAGTCGGCGAGCGGCAGCTTCCCAAAGGCGAAGATGCAAGCTGCAGCACACAGGCACAGTGTGGGCAGCCTTCAGACTTAGAGAAAACAGTACTTTACCACTCTCCTGCCTTTTCCATGGTTATTCTATTGGAAAAGAACGAGTTTTGGACAACTACCTTTCATTCTTGCCAAACTCTTTGCAGACCCCCGTGCAAGCTTTAGAACAAGATTTTGGATGTTTTCTTCCCTGGCAGAGTTTCTCCTTGCAAGATATGGTGAAAAAGGTTTTTGCTGAGTGTTGAGCGGCAAGACACGCAGAAGACACAGATACGCAGCTCTCCGAAGCTAAGTGCCGGTCCTGGGCTTCTTTCGGCACAAACCGCTCTCAGGAGCTCCCTGCGCTCGCCACAATGCTCTGTGTGTGAAGAAGCCGCTTCTTCGCCTCCGGGAGAATCGGCGAGCGGCAGCTTCCCAAAGGCGAAGATGCCAGCTGCAGCACACAGGCACAGTGTGGGCAGCCTTCAGACTTAGAGAAAACAGTACTTTACCACTCTCCTGCCTTATCCATGTTTATTCTATTGGAAAAGAACGAGTTTTGGACAACTACCTTTCATTCTTGCCAAACTCTTTGCAGACCCCCGTGCAAGCTTTAGAACAAGATTTTGGATGTTTTCTTTCCTGGCAGAGTTTCTCCTTGCAAGATATGGTGGAAAAGCTTTTGGCTGAGTGTAGAGCGGCAAGACACGCAGAAGACGCAGATACGCAGCTCTCCGAAGCTAAGTGCCGGTCCCGGGCTTCTTTCGGCACAAACCGCTCTCAGGAGCTCCCTGCGCTCGCCACAATGCTCTGTGTGCGAAGAAGCCGCTTCTTCGCCTGCGGGAGAATCGGCGAGCGGCAGCTTCCCAAAGGCGAAGATGCAAGCTGCAGCACACAGGCACAGTGTGGGCAGCCTTCAGACTTAGAGAAAACAGTACTTTACCACTCTCCTGCCTTTTCCATGGTTATTCTATTGGAAAAGAACGAGTTTTGGACAACTACCTTTCATTCTTGCCAAACTCTTTGCAGACCCCCGTGCAAGCTTTAGAACAAGATTTTGGATGTTTTCTTTCCTGGCAGAGTTTCTCCTTGCAAGATATGGTGGAAAAGCTTTTGGCTGAGTGTAGAGCGGCAAGACACGCAGAAGACGCAGATACGCAGCTCTCCGAAGCTAAGTGCCGGTCCCGGGCTTCTTTCGGCACAAACCGCTCTCAGGAGCTCCCTGCGCTCGCCACAATGCTCTGTGTGCGAAGAAGCCGCTTCTTCGCCTGCGGGAGAATCGGCGAGCGGCAGCTTCCCAAAGGCGAAGATGCAAGCTGCAGCACACAGGCAAGTGTGGGCAGCCTTCAGACTTAGAGAAAACAGTACTTTACCACTCTCCTGCCTTTTCCATGGTTATTCTATTGGAAAAGAACGAGTTTTGGACAACTACCTTTCATTCTTGCCAAACTCTTTGCAGACCCCCGTGCAAGCTTTAGAACAAGATTTTGGATGTTTTCTTTCCTGGCAGAGTTTCTCCTTGCAAGATATGGTGGAAAAGCTTTTTGCTGAGTGTAGAGCGGCAAGACACGCAGAAGACGCAGATACGCAGCTCTCCGAAGCTAAGTGCCGGTCCCGGGCTTCTTTCGGCACAAACCGCTCTCAGGAGCTCCCTGCGCTCGCCACAATGCTCTGTGTGCGAAGAAGCCGCTTCTTCGCCTGCGGGAGAATCGGCGAGCGGCAGCTTCCCAAAGGCGAAGATGCAAGCTGCAGCACACAGGCACATTGTGGGCAGCCTTCAGACTTAGAGAAAACAGTACTTTACCACTCTCCTGCCTTTTCCATGGTTATTCTATTGGAAAAGAACGAGTTTTGGACAACTACCTTTCATTCTTGCCAAACTCTTTGCAGACCCCCGTGCAAGCTTTAGAACAAGATTTTGGATGTTTTCTTTCCTGGCAGAGTTTCTCCTTGCAAGATATGGTGGAAAAGCTTTTTGCTGAGTGTAGAGCGGCAAGACACGCAGAAGACGCAGATACGCAGCTCTCCGAAGCTAAGTGCCGGTCCCGGGCTTCTTTCGGCACAAACCGCTCTCAGGAGCTCCCTGCGCTCGCCACAATGCTCTGTGTGCGAAGAAGCCGCTTCTTCGCCTCCGGGAGAATCGGCGAGCGGCAGCTTCCCAAAGGCGAAGATGCAAGCTGCAGCACACAGGCACAGTGTGGGCAGCATTCAGACTTAGAGAAAACAGTACTTTACCACTCTCCTGCCTTATCCATGGTTATTCTATTGGAAAAGAACGAGTTTTGGACAACTACCTTTCATTCTTGCCAAACTCTTTGCAGACCCCCGTGCAAGCTTTAGAACAAGATTTTGGATGTTTTCTTTCCTGGCAGAGTTTCTCCTTGCAAGATATGGTGGAAAAGCTTTTGGCTGAGTGTAGAGCGGCAAGACACGCAGAAGACGCAGATACGCAGCTCTCCGAAGCTAAGTGCCGGTCCCGGGCTTCTTTCGGCACAAACCGCTCTCAGGAGCTCCCTGCGCTCGCCACAATGCTCTGTGTGCGAAGAAGCCGCTTCTTCGCCTCCGGGAGAATCGGCGAGCGGCAGCTTCCCAAAGGCGAAGATGCAAGCTGCAGCACACAGGCACAGTGTGGGCAGCCTTCAGACTTAGAGAAAACAGTACTTTACCACTCTCCTGCCTTTTCCATGGTTATTCTATTGGAAAAGAACGAGTTTTGGACAACTACCTTTCATTCTTGCCAAACTCTTTGCAGACCCCCGTGCAAGCTTTAGAACAAGATTTTGGATGTTTTCTTTCCTGGCAGAGTTTCTCCTTGCAAGATATGGTGGAAAAGCTTTTGGCTGAGTGTAGAGCGGCAAGACACGCAGAAGACGCAGATACGCAGCTCTCCGAAGCTAAGTGCCGGTCCCGGGCTTCTTTCGGCACAAACCGCTCTCAGGAGCTCCCTGCGCTCGCCACAATGCTCTGTGTGCGAAGAAGCCGCTTCTTCGCCTGCGGGAGAATCGGCGAGCGGCAGCTTCCCAAAGGCGAAGATGCAAGCTGCAGCACACAGGCACAGTGTGGGCAGCCTTCAGACTTAGAGAAAACAGTACTTTACCACTCTCCTGCCTTTTCCATGGTTATTCTATTGGAAAAGAACGAGTTTTGGACAACTACCTTTCATTCTTGCCAAACTCTTTGCAAACCCCCGTGCAAGCTTTAGAACAAGATTTTGGATGTTTTCTTTCCTGGCAGAGTTTCTCCTTGCAAGATATGGTGGAAAAGCTTTTGGCTGAGTGTAGAGCGGCAAGACACGCAGAAGACGCAGATACGCAGCTCTCCGAAGCTAAGTGCCGGTCCCGGGCTTCTTTCGGCACAAACCGCTCTCAGGAGCTCCCTGCGCTCGCCACAATGCTCTGTGTGCGAAGAAGCCGCTTCTTCGCCTCCGGGAGAATCGGCGAGCGGCAGCTTCCCAAAGGCGAAGATGCAAGCTGCAGCACACAGGCACAGTGTGGGCAGCATTCAGACTTAGAGAAAACAGTACTTTACCACTCTCCTGCCTTTTCCATGGTTATTCTATTGGAAAAGAACGAGTTTTGGACAACTACCTTTCATTCTTGCCAAACTCTTTGCAGACCCCCGTGCAAGCTTTAGAACAAGATTTTGGATGTTTTCTTTCCTGGCAGAGTTTCTCCTTGCAAGATATGGTGGAAAAGCTTTTTGCTGAGTGTAGAGCGGCAAGACCCGCAGAAGACGCAGATACGCAGCTCTCCGAAGCTAAGTGCCGGTCCCGGGCTTCTTTCGGCACAAACCGCTCTCAGGAGCTCCCTGCGCTCGCCACAATGCTCTGTGTGCGAAGAAGCCGCTTCTTCGCCTCCGGGAGAATCGGCGAGCGGCAGCTTCCCAAAGGCGAAGATGCAAGCTGCAGCACGCAGGCACAGTGTGGGCAGCCTTCAGACTTAGAGAAAACAGTACTTTACCACTCTCCTGCCTTTTCCATGGTTATTCTATTGGAAAAGAACGAGTTTTGGACAACTACCTTTCATTCTTGCCAAACTCTTTGCAGACCCCCGTGCAAGCTTTAGAACAAGATTTTGGATGTTTTCTTTCCTGGCAGAGTTTCTCCTTGCAAGATATGGTGGAAAAGCTTTTGGCTGAGTGTAGAGCGGCAAGACACGCAGAAGACGCAGATACGCAGCTCTCCGAAGCTAAGTGCCGGTCCCGGGCTTCTTTCGGCACAAACCGCTCTCAGGAGCTCCCTGCGCTCGCCACAATGCTCTGTGTGCGAAGAAGCCGCTTCTTCGCCTCCGGGAGAATCGGCGAGCGGCAGCTTCCCAAAGGCGAAGATGCAAGCTGCAGCACACAGGCACAGTGTGGGCAGCCTTCAGACTTAGAGAAAACAGTACTTTACCACTCTCCTGCCTTTTCCATGGTTATTCTATTGGAAAAGAACGAGTTTTGGACAACTACCTTTCATTCTTGCCAAACTCTTTGCAGACCCCCGTGCAAGCTTTAGAACAAGATTTTGGATGTTTTCTTCCCTGGCAGAGTTTCTCCTTGCAAGATATGGTGAAAAAGGTTTTTGCTGAGTGTTGAGCGGCAAGACACGCAGAAGACGCAGATACGCAGCTCTCCGATGCTAAGTGCCGGTCCTGGGCTTCTTTCGGCACAAACCGCTCTCAGGAGCTCCCTGCGCTCGCCACAATGCTCTGTGTGTGAAGAAGCCGCTTCTTCGCCTCCGGGAGAATCGGCGAGCGGCAGCTTCCCAAAGGCGAAGATGCAAGCTGCAGCACACAGGCACAGTGTGGGCAGCCTTCAGACTTAGAGAAAACAGTACTTTACCACTCTCCTGCCTTATCCATGTTTATTCTATTGGAAAAGAACGAGTTTTGGACAACTACCTTTCATTCTTGCCAAACTCTTTGCAGACCCCCGTGCAAGCTTTAGAACAAGATTTTGGATGTTTTCTTTCCTGGCAGAGTTTCTCCTTGCAAGATATGGTGGAAAAGCTTTTGGCTGAGTGTAGAGCGGCAAGACACGCAGAAGACGCAGATACGCAGCTCTCCGAAGCTAAGTGCCGGTCCCGGGCTTCTTTCGGCACAAACCGCTCTCAGGAGCTCCCTGCGCTCGCCACAATGCTCTGTGTGCGAAGAAGCCGCTTCTTCGCCTCCGGGAGAATCGGCGAGCGGCAGCTTCCCAAAGGCGAAGATGCAAGCTGCAGCACACAGGCACAGTGTGGGCAGCCTTCAGACTTAGAGAAAACAGTACTTTACCACTCTCCTGCCTTTTCCATGGTTATTCTATTGGAAAAGAACGAGTTTTGGACAACTACCTTTCATTCTTGCCAAACTCTTTGCAGACCCCCGTGCAAGCTTTAGAACAAGATTTTGGATGTTTTCTTTCCTGGCAGAGTTTCTCCTTGCAAGATATGGTGGAAAAGCTTTTTGCTGAGTGTAGAGCGGCAAGACACGCAGAAGACGCAGATACGCAGCTCTCCGAAGCTAAGTGCCGGTCCCGGGCTTCTTTCGGCACAAACCGCTCTCAGGAGCTCCCTGCGCTCGCCACAATGCTCTGTGTGCGAAGAAGCCGCTTCTTCGCCTGCGGGAGAATCGGCGAGCGGCAGCTTCCCAAAGGCGAAGATGCAAGCTGCAGCACACAGGCAAGTGTGGGCAGCCTTCAGACTTAGAGAAAACAGTACTTTACCACTCTCCTGCCTTTTCCATGGTTATTCTATTGGAAAAGAACGAGTTTTGGACAACTACCTTTCATTCTTGCCAAACTCTTTGCAGACCCCCGTGCAAGCTTTAGAACAAGATTTTGGATGTTTTCTTTCCTGGCAGAGTTTCTCCTTGCAAGATATGGTGGAAAAGCTTTTTGCTGAGTGTAGAGCGGCAAGACACGCAGAAGACGCAGATACGCAGCTCTCCGAAGCTAAGTGCCGGTCCCGGGCTTCTTTCGGCACAAACCGCTCTCAGGAGCTCCCTGCGCTCGCCACAATGCTCTGTGTGCGAAGAAGCCGCTTCTTCGCCTGCGGGAGAATCGGCGAGCGGCAGCTTCCCAAAGGCGAAGATGCAAGCTGCAGCACACAGGCACATTGTGGGCAGCCTTCAGACTTAGAGAAAACAGTACTTTACCACTCTCCTGCCTTTTCCATGGTTATTCTATTGGAAAAGAACGAGTTTTGGACAACTACCTTTCATTCTTGCCAAACTCTTTGCAGACCCCCGTGCAAGCTTTAGAACAAGATTTTGGATGTTTTCTTTCCTGGCAGAGTTTCTCCTTGCAAGATATGGTGGAAAAGCTTTTTGCTGAGTGTAGAGCGGCAAGACACGCAGAAGACGCAGATACGCAGCTCTCCGAAGCTAAGTGCCGGTCCCGGGCTTCTTTCGGCACAAACCGCTCTCAGGAGCTCCCTGCGCTCGCCACAATGCTCTGTGTGCGAAGAAGCCGCTTCTTCGCCTCCGGGAGAATCGGCGAGCGGCAGCTTCCCAAAGGCGAAGATGCAAGCTGCAGCACACAGGCACAGTGTGGGCAGCATTCAGACTTAGAGAAAACAGTACTTTACCACTCTCCTGCCTTATCCATGGTTATTCTATTGGAAAAGAACGAGTTTTGGACAACTACCTTTCATTCTTGCCAAACTCTTTGCAGACCCCCGTGCAAGCTTTAGAACAAGATTTTGGATGTTTTCTTTCCTGGCAGAGTTTCTCCTTGCAAGATATGGTGGAAAAGCTTTTGGCTGAGTGTAGAGCGGCAAGACACGCAGAAGACGCAGATACGCAGCTCTCCGAAGCTAAGTGCCGGTCCCGGGCTTCTTTCGGCACAAACCGCTCTCAGGAGCTCCCTGCGCTCGCCACAATGCTCTGTGTGCGAAGAAGCCGCTTCTTCGCCTCCGGGAGAATCGGCGAGCGGCAGCTTCCCAAAGGCGAAGATGCAAGCTGCAGCACACAGGCACAGTGTGGGCAGCCTTCAGACTTAGAGAAAACAGTACTTTACCACTCTCCTGCCTTTTCCATGGTTATTCTATTGGAAAAGAACGAGTTTTGGACAACTACCTTTCATTCTTGCCAAACTCTTTGCAGACCCCCGTGCAAGCTTTAGAACAAGATTTTGGATGTTTTCTTTCCTGGCAGAGTTTCTTCTTGCAAGATATGGTGGAAAACCTTTTTGCTGAGTGTAGAGCGGCAAGACACGCAGAAGACGCAGATACGCAGCTCTCCGAAGCTAAGTGCCGGTCCCGGGCTTCTTTCGGCACAAACCGCTCTCAGGAGCTCCCTGCGCTCGCCACAATGCTCTGTGTGCGAAGAAGCCGCTTCTTCGCCTGCGGGAGAATCGGCGAGCGGCAGCTTCCCAAAGGCGAAGATGCAAGCTGCAGCACACAGGCACAGTGTGGGCAGCCTTCAGACTTAGAGAAAACAGTACTTTACCACTCTCCTGCCTTTTCCATGGTTATTCTATTGGAAAAGAACGAGTTTTGGACAACTACCTTTCATTCTTGCCAAACTCTTTGCAGACCCCCGTGCAAGCTTTAGAACAAGATTTTGGATGTTTTCTTTCCTGGCAGAGTTTCTCCTTGCAAGATATGGTGGAAAAGCTTTTGGCTGAGTGTAGAGCGGCAAGACACGCAGAAGACGCAGATACGCAGCTCTCCGAAGCTAAGTGCCGGTCCCGGGCTTCTTTCGGCACAAACCGCTCTCAGGAGCTCCCTGCGCTCGCCACAATGCTCTGTGTGCGAAGAAGCCGCTTCTTCGCCTCCGGGAGAATCGGCGAGCGGCAGCTTCCCAAAGGCGAAGATGCAAGCTGCAGCACACAGGCACAGTGTGGGCAGCATTCAGACTTAGAGAAAACAGTACTTTACCACTCTCCTGCCTTTTCCATGGTTATTCTATTGGAAAAGAACGAGTTTTGGACAACTACCTTTCATTCTTGCCAAACTCTTTGCAGACCCCCGTGCAAGCTTTAGAACAAGATTTTGGATGTTTTCTTTCCTGGCAGAGTTTCTCCTTGCAAGATATGGTGGAAAAGCTTTTTGCTGAGTGTAGAGCGGCAAGACCCGCAGAAGACGCAGATACGCAGCTCTCCGAAGCTAAGTGCCGGTCCCGGGCTTCTTTCGGCACAAACCGCTCTCAGGAGCTCCCTGCGCTCGCCACAATGCTCTGTGTGCGAAGAAGCCGCTTCTTCGCCTCCGGGAGAATCGGCGAGCGGCAGCTTCCCAAAGGCGAAGATGCAAGCTGCAGCACGCAGGCACAGTGTGGGCAGCCTTCAGACTTAGAGAAAACAGTACTTTACCACTCTCCTGCCTTTTCCATGGTTATTCTATTGGAAAAGAACGAGTTTTGGACAACTACCTTTCATTCTTGCCAAACTCTTTGCAGACCCCCGTGCAAGCTTTAGAACAAGATTTTGGATGTTTTCTTTCCTGGCAGAGTTTCTCCTTGCAAGATATGGTGGAAAAGCTTTTGGCTGAGTGTAGAGCGGCAAGACACGCAGAAGACGCAGATACGCAGCTCTCCGAAGCTAAGTGCCGGTCCCGGGCTTCTTTCGGCACAAACCGCTCTCAGGAGCTCCCTGCGCTCGCCACAATGCTCTGTGTGCGAAGAAGCCGCTTCTTCGCCTCCGGGAGAATCGGCGAGCGGCAGCTTCCCAAAGGCGAAGATGCAAGCTGCAGCACACAGGCACAGTGTGGGCAGCCTTCAGACTTAGAGAAAACAGTACTTTACCACTCTCCTGCCTTTTCCATGGTTATTCTATTGGAAAAGAACGAGTTTTGGACAACTACCTTTCATTCTTGCCAAACTCTTTGCAGACCCCCGTGCAAGCTTTAGAACAAGATTTTGGATGTTTTCTTCCCTGGCAGAGTTTCTCCTTGCAAGATATGGTGAAAAAGGTTTTTGCTGAGTGTTGAGCGGCAAGACACGCAGAAGACACAGATACGCAGCTCTCCGATGCTAAGTGCCGGTCCTGGGCTTCTTTCGGCACAAACCGCTCTCAGGAGCTCCCTGCGCTCGCCACAATGCTCTGTGTGTGAAGAAGCCGCTTCTTCGCCTCCGGGAGAATCGGCGAGCGGCAGCTTCCCAAAGGCGAAGATGCAAGCTGCAGCACACAGGCACAGTGTGGGCAGCATTCAGACTTAGAGAAAACAGTACTTTACCACTCTCCTGCCTTATCCATGGTTATTCTATTGGAAAAGAACGAGTTTTGGACAACTACCTTTCATTCTTGCCAAACTCTTTGCAGACCCCCGTGCAAGCTTTAGAACAAGATTTTGGATGTTTTCTTTCCTGGCAGAGTTTCTCCTTGCAAGATATGGTGGAAAAGCTTTTGGCTGAGTGTAGAGCGGCAAGACACGCAGAAGACGCAGATACGCAGCTCTCCGAAGCTAAGTGCCGGTCCCGGGCTTCTTTCGGCACAAACCGCTCTCAGGAGCTCCCTGCGCTCGCCACAATGCTCTGTGTGCGAAGAAGCCGCTTCTTCGCCTGCGGGAGAATCGGCGAGCGGCAGCTTCCCAAAGGCGAAGATGCAAGCTGCAGCACACAGGCACAGTGTGGGCAGCCTTCAGACTTAGAGAAAACAGTACTTTACCACTCTCCTGCCTTTTCCATGGTTATTCTATTGGAAAAGAACGAGTTTTGGACAACTACCTTTCATTCTTGCCAAACTCTTTGCAGACCCCCGTGCAAGCTTTAGAACAAGATTTTGGATGTTTTCTTTCCTGGCAGAGTTTCTCCTTGCAAGATATGGTGGAAAAGCTTTTGGCTGAGTGTAGAGCGGCAAGACACGCAGAAGACGCAGATACGCAGCTCTCCGAAGCTAAGTGCCGGTCCCGGGCTTCTTTCGGCACAAACCGCTCTCAGGAGCTCCCTGCGCTCGCCACAATGCTCTGTGTGCGAAGAAGCCGCTTCTTCGCCTGCGGGAGAATCGGCGAGCGGCAGCTTCCCAAAGGCGAAGATGCAAGCTGCAGCACACAGGCACAGTGTGGGCAGCCTTCAGACTTAGAGAAAACAGTACTTTACCACTCTCCTGCCTTTTCCATGGTTATTCTATTGGAAAAGAACGAGTTTTGGACAACTACCTTTCATTCTTGCCAAACTCTTTGCAAACCCCCGTGCAAGCTTTAGAACAAGATTTTGGATGTTTTCTTTCCTGGCAGAGTTTCTCCTTGCAAGATATGGTGGAAAAGCTTTTGGCTGAGTGTAGAGCGGCAAGACACGCAGAAGACGCAGATACGCAGCTCTCCGAAGCTAAGTGCCGGTCCCGGGCTTCTTTCGGCACAAACCGCTCTCAGGAGCTCCCTGCGCTCGCCACAATGCTCTGTGTGCGAAGAAGCCGCTTCTTCGCCTCCGGGAGAATCGGCGAGCGGCAGCTTCCCAAAGGCGAAGATGCAAGCTGCAGCACACAGGCACAGTGTGGGCAGCATTCAGACTTAGAGAAAACAGTACTTTACCACTCTCCTGCCTTTTCCATGGTTATTCTATTGGAAAAGAACGAGTTTTGGACAACTACCTTTCATTCTTGCCAAACTCTTTGCAGACCCCCGTGCAAGCTTTAGAACAAGATTTTGGATGTTTTCTTTCCTGGCAGAGTTTCTCCTTGCAAGATATGGTGGAAAAGCTTTTTGCTGAGTGTAGAGCGGCAAGACCCGCAGAAGACGCAGATACGCAGCTCTCCGAAGCTAAGTGCCGGTCCCGGGCTTCTTTCGGCACAAACCGCTCTCAGGAGCTCCCTGCGCTCGCCACAATGCTCTGTGTGCGAAGAAGCCGCTTCTTCGCCTCCGGGAGAATCGGCGAGCGGCAGCTTCCCAAAGGCGAAGATGCAAGCTGCAGCACACAGGCACAGTGTGGGCAGCCTTCAGACTTAGAGAAAACAGTACTTTACCACTCTCCTGCCTTTTCCATGGTTATTCTATTGGAAAAGAACGAGTTTTGGACAACTACCTTTCATTCTTGCCAAACTCTTTGCAGACCCCCGTGCAAGCTTTAGAACAAGATTTTGGATGTTTTCTTCCCTGGCAGAGTTTCTCCTTGCAAGATATGGTGAAAAAGGTTTTTGCTGAGTGTTGAGCGGCAAGACACGCAGAAGACACAGATACGCAGCTCTCCGAAGCTAAGTGCCGGTCCTGGGCTTCTTTCGGCACAAACCGCTCTCAGGAGCTCCCTGCGCTCGCCACAATGCTCTGTGTGTGAAGAAGCCGCTTCTTCGCCTCCGGGAGAATCGGCGAGCGGCAGCTTCCCAAGGCGAAGATGCCAGCTGCAGCACACAGGCACAGTGTGGGCAGCCTTCAGACTTAGAGAAAACAGTACTTTACCACTCTCCTGCCTTATCCATGTTTATTCTATTGGAAAAGAACGAGTTTTGGACAACTACCTTTCATTCTTGCCAAACTCTTTGCAGACCCCCGTGCAAGCTTTAGAACAAGATTTTGGATGTTTTCTTTCCTGGCAGAGTTTCTCCTTGCAAGATATGGTGGAAAAGCTTTTGGCTGAGTGTAGAGCGGCAAGACACGCAGAAGACGCAGATACGCAGCTCTCCGAAGCTAAGTGCCGGTCCCGGGCTTCTTTCGGCACAAACCGCTCTCAGGAGCTCCCTGCGCTCGCCACAATGCTCTGTGTGCGAAGAAGCCGCTTCTTCGCCTGCGGGAGAATCGGCGAGCGGCAGCTTCCCAAAGGCGAAGATGCAAGCTGCAGCACACAGGCACAGTGTGGGCAGCCTTCAGACTTAGAGAAAACAGTACTTTACCACTCTCCTGCCTTTTCCATGGTTATTCTATTGGAAAAGAACGAGTTTTGGACAACTACCTTTCATTCTTGCCAAACTCTTTGCAGACCCCCGTGCAAGCTTTAGAACAAGATTTTGGATGTTTTCTTTCCTGGCAGAGTTTCTCCTTGCAAGATATGGTGGAAAAGCTTTTTGCTGAGTGTAGAGCGGCAAGACACGCAGAAGACGCAGATACGCAGCTCTCCGAAGCTAAGTGCCGGTCCCGGGCTTCTTTCGGCACAAACCGCTCTCAGGAGCTCCCTGCGCTCGCCACAATGCTCTGTGTGCGAAGAAGCCGCTTCTTCGCCTCCGGGAGAATCGGCGAGCGGCAGCTTCCCAAAGGCGAAGATGCAAGCTGCAGCACACAGGCAAGTGTGGGCAGCCTTCAGACTTAGAGAAAACAGTACTTTACCACTCTCCTGCCTTTTCCATGGTTATTCTATTGGAAAAGAACGAGTTTTGGACAACTACCTTTCATTCTTGCCAAACTCTTTGCAGACCCCCGTGCAAGCTTTAGAACAAGATTTTGGATGTTTTCTTTCCTGGCAGAGTTTCTCCTTGCAAGATATGGTGGAAAAGCTTTTTGCTGAGTGTAGAGCGGCAAGACACGCAGAAGACGCAGATACGCAGCTCTCCGAAGCTAAGTGCCGGTCCCGGGCTTCTTTCGGCACAAACCGCTCTCAGGAGCTCCCTGCGCTCGCCACAATGCTCTGTGTGCGAAGAAGCCGCTTCTTCGCCTGCGGGAGAATCGGCGAGCGGCAGCTTCCCAAAGGCGAAGATGCAAGCTGCAGCACACAGGCACATTGTGGGCAGCCTTCAGACTTAGAGAAAACAGTACTTTACCACTCTCCTGCCTTTTCCATGGTTATTCTATTGGAAAAGAACGAGTTTTGGACAACTACCTTTCATTCTTGCCAAACTCTTTGCAGACCCCCGTGCAAGCTTTAGAACAAGATTTTGGATGTTTTCTTTCCTGGCAGAGTTTCTCCTTGCAAGATATGGTGGAAAAGCTTTTTGCTGAGTGTAGAGCGGCAAGACACGCAGAAGACGCAGATACGCAGCTCTCCGAAGCTAAGTGCCGGTCCCGGGCTTCTTTCGGCACAAACCGCTCTCAGGAGCTCCCTGCGCTCGCCACAATGCTCTGTGTGCGAAGAAGCCGCTTCTTCGCCTCCGGGAGAATCGGCGAGCGGCAGCTTCCCAAAGGCGAAGATGCAAGCTGCAGCACACAGGCACAGTGTGGGCAGCATTCAGACTTAGAGAAAACAGTACTTTACCACTCTCCTGCCTTATCCATGGTTATTCTATTGGAAAAGAACGAGTTTTGGACAACTACCTTTCATTCTTGCCAAACTCTTTGCAGACCCCCGTGCAAGCTTTAGAACAAGATTTTGGATGTTTTCTTTCCTGGCAGAGTTTCTCCTTGCAAGATATGGTGGAAAAGCTTTTGGCTGAGTGTAGAGCGGCAAGACACGCAGAAGACGCAGATACGCAGCTCTCCGAAGCTAAGTGCCGGTCCCGGGCTTCTTTCGGCACAAACCGCTCTCAGGAGCTCCCTGCGCTCGCCACAATGCTCTGTGTGCGAAGAAGCCGCTTCTTCGCCTGCGGGAGAATCGGCGAGCGGCAGCTTCCCAAAGGCGAAGATGCAAGCTGCAGCACACAGGCACAGTGTGGGCAGCCTTCAGACTTAGAGAAAACAGTACTTTACCACTCTCCTGCCTTTTCCATGGTTATTCTATTGGAAAAGAACGAGTTTTGGACAACTACCTTTCATTCTTGCCAAACTCTTTGCAGACCCCCGTGCAAGCTTTAGAACAAGATTTTGGATGTTTTCTTTCCTGGCAGAGTTTCTCCTTGCAAGATATGGTGGAAAAGCTTTTGGCTGAGTGTAGAGCGGCAAGACACGCAGAAGACGCAGATACGCAGCTCTCCGAAGCTAAGTGCCGGTCCCGGGCTTCTTTCGGCACAAACCGCTCTCAGGAGCTCCCTGCGCTCGCCACAATGCTCTGTGTGCGAAGAAGCCGCTTCTTCGCCTGCGGGAGAATCGGCGAGCGGCAGCTTCCCAAAGGCGAAGATGCAAGCTGCAGCACACAGGCACAGTGTGGGCAGCCTTCAGACTTAGAGAAAACAGTACTTTACCACTCTCCTGCCTTTTCCATGGTTATTCTATTGGAAAAGAACGAGTTTTGGACAACTACCTTTCATTCTTGCCAAACTCTTTGCAAACCCCCGTGCAAGCTTTAGAACAAGATTTTGGATGTTTTCTTTCCTGGCAGAGTTTCTCCTTGCAAGATATGGTGGAAAAGCTTTTGGCTGAGTGTAGAGCGGCAAGACACGCAGAAGACGCAGATACGCAGCTCTCCGAAGCTAAGTGCCGGTCCCGGGCTTCTTTCGGCACAAACCGCTCTCAGGAGCTCCCTGCGCTCGCCACAATGCTCTGTGTGCGAAGAAGCCGCTTCTTCGCCTCCGGGAGAATCGGCGAGCGGCAGCTTCCCAAAGGCGAAGATGCAAGCTGCAGCACACAGGCACAGTGTGGGCAGCATTCAGACTTAGAGAAAACAGTACTTTACCACTCTCCTGCCTTTTCCATGGTTATTCTATTGGAAAAGAACGAGTTTTGGACAACTACCTTTCATTCTTGCCAAACTCTTTGCAGACCCCCGTGCAAGCTTTAGAACAAGATTTTGGATGTTTTCTTTCCTGGCAGAGTTTCTCCTTGCAAGATATGGTGGAAAAGCTTTTTGCTGAGTGTAGAGCGGCAAGACCCGCAGAAGACGCAGATACGCAGCTCTCCGAAGCTAAGTGCCGGTCCCGGGCTTCTTTCGGCACAAACCGCTCTCAGGAGCTCCCTGCGCTCGCCACAATGCTCTGTGTGCGAAGAAGCCGCTTCTTCGCCTCCGGGAGAATCGGCGAGCGGCAGCTTCCCAAAGGCGAAGATGCAAGCTGCAGCACGCAGGCACAGTGTGGGCAGCCTTCAGACTTAGAGAAAACAGTACTTTACCACTCTCCTGCCTTTTCCATGGTTATTCTATTGGAAAAGAACGAGTTTTGGACAACTACCTTTCATTCTTGCCAAACTCTTTGCAGACCCCCGTGCAAGCTTTAGAACAAGATTTTGGATGTTTTCTTTCCTGGCAGAGTTTCTCCTTGCAAGATATGGTGGAAAAGCTTTTGGCTGAGTGTAGAGCGGCAAGACACGCAGAAGACGCAGATACGCAGCTCTCCGAAGCTAAGTGCCGGTCCCGGGCTTCTTTCGGCACAAACCGCTCTCAGGAGCTCCCTGCGCTCGCCACAATGCTCTGTGTGCGAAGAAGCCGCTTCTTCGCCTCCGGGAGAATCGGCGAGCGGCAGCTTCCCAAAGGCGAAGATGCAAGCTGCAGCACACAGGCACAGTGTGGGCAGCCTTCAGACTTAGAGAAAACAGTACTTTACCACTCTCCTGCCTTTTCCATGGTTATTCTATTGGAAAAGAACGAGTTTTGGACAACTACCTTTCATTCTTGCCAAACTCTTTGCAGACCCCCGTGCAAGCTTTAGAACAAGATTTTGGATGTTTTCTTCCCTGGCAGAGTTTCTCCTTGCAAGATATGGTGAAAAAGCTTTTTGCTGAGTGTTGAGCGGCAAGACACGCAGAAGACACAGATACGCAGCTCTCCGATGCTAAGTGCCGGTCCTGGGCTTCTTTCGGCACAAACCGCTCTCAGGAGCTCCCTGCGCTCGCCACAATGCTCTGTGTGTGAAGAAGCCGCTTCTTCGCCTCCGGGAGAATCGGCGAGCGGCAGCTTCCCAAAGGCGAAGATGCCAGCTGCAGCACACAGGCACAGTGTGGGCAGCCTTCAGACTTAGAGAAAACAGTACTTTACCACTCTCCTGCCTTATCCATGTTTATTCTATTGGAAAAGAACGAGTTTTGGACAACTACCTTTCATTCTTGCCAAACTCTTTGCAGACCCCCGTGCAAGCTTTAGAACAAGATTTTGGATGTTTTCTTTCCTGGCAGAGTTTCTCCTTGCAAGATATGGTGGAAAAGCTTTTGGCTGAGTGTAGAGCGGCAAGACACGCAGAAGACGCAGATACGCAGCTCTCCGAAGCTAAGTGCCGGTCCCGGGCTTCTTTCGGCACAAACCGCTCTCAGGAGCTCCCTGCGCTCGCCACAATGCTCTGTGTGCGAAGAAGCCGCTTCTTCGCCTCCGGGAGAATCGGCGAGCGGCAGCTTCCCAAAGGCGAAGATGCAAGCTGCAGCACACAGGCACAGTGTGGGCAGCATTCAGACTTAGAGAAAACAGTACTTTACCACTCTCCTGCCTTTTCCATGGTTATTCTATTGGAAAAGAACGAGTTTTGGACAACTACCTTTCATTCTTGCCAAACTCTTTGCAGACCTGCGTGCAAGCTTTAGAACAAGATTTTGGATGTTTTCTTTCCTGGCAGAGTTTCTCCTTGCAAGATATGGTGGAAAAGCTTTTTGCTGAGTGTAGAGCGGCAAGACACGCAGAAGACGCAGATACGCAGCTCTCCGAAGCTAAGTGCCGGTCCCGGGCTTCTTTCGGCACAAACCGCTCTCAGGAGCTCCCTGCGCTCGCCACAATGCTCTGTGTGCGAAGAAGCCGCTTCTTCGCCTGCGGGAGAATCGGCGAGCGGCAGCTTCCCAAAGGCGAAGATGCAAGCTGCAGCACACAGGCACATTGTGGGCAGCCTTCAGACTTAGAGAAAACAGTACTTTACCACTCTCCTGCCTTTTCCATGGTTATTCTATTGGAAAAGAACGAGTTTTGGACAACTACCTTTCATTCTTGCCAAACTCTTTGCAGACCCCCGTGCAAGCTTTAGAACAAGATTTTGGATGTTTTCTTTCCTGGCAGAGTTTCTCCTTGCAAGATATGGTGGAAAAGCTTTTTGCTGAGTGTAGAGCGGCAAGACACGCAGAAGACGCAGATACGCAGCTCTCCGAAGCTAAGTGCCGGTCCCGGGCTTCTTTCGGCACAAACCGCTCTCAGGAGCTCCCTGCGCTCGCCACAATGCTCTGTGTGCGAAGAAGCCGCTTCTTCGCCTCCGGGAGAATCGGCGAGCGGCAGCTTCCCAAAGGCGAAGATGCAAGCTGCAGCACACAGGCACAGTGTGGGCAGCATTCAGACTTAGAGAAAACAGTACTTTACCACTCTCCTGCCTTATCCATGGTTATTCTATTGGAAAAGAACGAGTTTTGGACAACTACCTTTCATTCTTGCCAAACTCTTTGCAGACCCCCGTGCAAGCTTTAGAACAAGATTTTGGATGTTTTCTTTCCTGGCAGAGTTTCTCCTTGCAAGATATGGTGGAAAAGCTTTTGGCTGAGTGTAGAGCGGCAAGACACGCAGAAGACGCAGATACGCAGCTCTCCGAAGCTAAGTGCCGGTCCCGGGCTTCTTTCGGCACAAACCGCTCTCAGGAGCTCCCTGCGCTCGCCACAATGCTCTGTGTGCGAAGAAGCCGCTTCTTCGCCTGCGGGAGAATCGGCGAGCGGCAGCTTCCCAAAGGCGAAGATGCAAGCTGCAGCACACAGGCACAGTGTGGGCAGCCTTCAGACTTAGAGAAAACAGTACTTTACCACTCTCCTGCCTTTTCCATGGTTATTCTATTGGAAAAGAACGAGTTTTGGACAACTACCTTTCATTCTTGCCAAACTCTTTGCAGACCCCCGTGCAAGCTTTAGAACAAGATTTTGGATGTTTTCTTTCCTGGCAGAGTTTCTCCTTGCAAGATATGGTGGAAAAGCTTTTGGCTGAGTGTAGAGCGGCAAGACACGCAGAAGACGCAGATACGCAGCTCTCCGAAGCTAAGTGCCGGTCCCGGGCTTCTTTCGGCACAAACCGCTCTCAGGAGCTCCCTGCGCTCGCCACAATGCTCTGTGTGCGAAGAAGCCGCTTCTTCGCCTCCGGGAGAATCGGCGAGCGGCAGCTTCCCAAAGGCGAAGATGCAAGCTGCAGCACACAGGCACAGTGTGGGCAGCCTTCAGACTTAGAGAAAACAGTACTTTACCACTCTCCTGCCTTTTCCATGGTTATTCTATTGGAAAAGAACGAGTTTTGGACAACTACCTTTCATTCTTGCCAAACGCTTTGCAGACCCCCGTGCAAGCTTTAGAACAAGATTTTGGATGTTTTCTTTCCTGGCAGAGTTTCTCCTTGCAAGATATGGTGGAAAAGCTTTTTGCTGAGTGTAGAGCGGCAAGACACGCAGAAGACGCGGATACGCAGCTCTCCGAAGCTAAGTGCCGGTCCCGGGCTTCTTTCGGCACAAACCGCTCTCAGGAGCTCCCTGCGCTCGCCACAATGCTCTGTGTGCGAAGAAGCCGCTTCTTCGCCTCCGGGAGAATCGGCGAGCGGCAGCTTCCCAAAGGCGAAGATGCAAGCTGCAGCACACAGGCACAGTGTGGGCAGCCTTCAGACTTAGAGAAAACAGTACTTTACCACTCTCCTGCCTTTTCCATGGTTATTCTATTGGAAAAGAACGAGTTTTGGACAACTTCCTTTCATTCTTGCCAAACTCTTTGCAGACCTGCGTGCAAGCTTTAGAACAAGATTTTGGATGTTTTCTTTCCTGGCAGAGTTTCTCCTTGCAAGATATGGTGGAAAAGCTTTTTGCTGAGTGTAGAGCGGCAAGACACGCAGAAGACGCAGATACGCAGCTCTCCGAAGCTAAGTGCCGGTCCCGGGCTTCTTTCGGCACAAACCGCTCTCAGGAGCTCCCTGCGCTCGCCACAATGCTCTGTGTGCGAAGAAGCCGCTTCTTCGCCTGCGGGAGAATCGGCGAGCGGCAGCTTCCCAAAGGCGAAGATGCAAGCTGCAGCACACAGGCACAGTGTGGGCAGCCTTCAGACTTAGAGAAAACAATACTTTACCACTCTCCTGCCTTTTCCATGGTTATTCTATTGGAAAAGAACGAGTTTTGGACAACTACCTTTCATTCTTGCCAAACTCTTTGCAGACCCCCGTGCAAGCTTTAGAACAAGATTTTGGATGTTTTCTTTCCTGGCAGAGTTTCTCCTTGCAAGATATGGTGGAAAAGCTTTTGGCTGAGTGTAGAGCGGCAAGACACGCAGAAGACGCAGATACGCAGCTCTCCGAAGCTAAGTGCCGGTCCCGGGCTTCTTTCGGCACAAACCGCTCTCAGGAGCTCCCTGCGCTCGCCACAATGCTCTGTGTGCGAAGAAGCCGCTTCTTCGCCTCCGGGAGAATCGGCGAGCGGCAGCTTGCCAAAGGCGAAGATGCAAGCTGCAGCACACAGGCACAGTGTGGGCAGCCTTCAGACTTAGAGAAAACAGTACTTTACCACTCTCCTGCCTTTTCCATGGTTATTCTATTGGAAAAGAACGAGTTTTGGACAACTACCTTTCATTCTTGCCAAACTCTTTGCAGACCCCCGTGCAAGCTTTAGAACAAGATTTTGGATGTTTTCTTTCCTGGCAGAGTTTCTCCTTGCAAGATATGGTGGAAAAGCTTTTGGCTGAGTGTAGAGCGGCAAGACACGCAGAAGACGCAGATACGCAGCTCTCCGAAGCTAAGTGCCGGTCCCGGGCTTCTTTCGGCACAAACCGCTCTCAGGAGCTCCCTGCGCTCGCCACAATGCTCTGTGTGCGAAGAAGCCGCTTCTTCGCCTGCGGGAGAATCGGCGAGCGGCAGCTTCCCAAAGGCGAAGATGCAAGCTGCAGCACACAGGCAAGTGTGGGCAGCCTTCAGACTTAGAGAAAACAGTACTTTACCACTCTCCTGCCTTTTCCATGGTTATTCTATTGGAAAAGAACGAGTTTTGGACAACTACCTTTCATTCTTGCCAAACTCTTTGCAGACCCCCGTGCAAGCTTTAGAACAAGATTTTGGATGTTTTCTTTCCTGGCAGAGTTTCTCCTTGCAAGATATGGTGGAAAAGCTTTTGGCTGAGTGTAGAGCGGCAAGACACGCAGAAGACGCAGATACGCAGCTCTCCGAAGCTAAGTGCCGGTCCCGGGCTTCTTTCGGCACAAACCGCTCTCAGGAGCTCCCTGCGCTCGCCACAATGCTCTGTGTGCGAAGAAGCCGCTTCTTCGCCTGCGGGAGAATCGGCGAGCGGCAGCTTCCCAAAGGCGAAGATGCAAGCTGCAGCACACAGGCACAGTGTGGGCAGCCTTCAGACTTAGAGAAAACAGTACTTTACCACTCTCCTGCCTTTTCCATGGTTATTCTATTGGAAAAGAACGAGTTTTGGACAACTACCTTTCATTCTTGCCAAACTCTTTGCAGACCCCCGTGCAAGCTTTAGAACAAGATTTTGGATGTTTTCTTTCCTGGCAGAGTTTCTCCTTGCAAGATATGGTGGAAAAGCTTTTGGCTGAGTGTAGAGCGGCAAGACACGCAGAAGACGCAGATACGCAGCTCTCCGAAGCTAAGTGCCGGTCCCGGGCTTCTTTCGGCACAAACCGCTCTCAGGAGCTCCCTGCGCTCGCCACAATGCTCTGTGTGCGAAGAAGCCGCTTCTTCGCCTCCGGGAGAATCGGCGAGCGGCAGCTTCCCAAAGGCGAAGATGCAAGCTGCAGCACGCAGGCACAGTGTGGGCAGCCTTCAGACTTAGAGAAAACAGTACTTTACCACTCTCCTGCCTTTTCCATGGTTATTCTATTGGAAAAGAACGAGTTTTGGACAACTACCTTTCATTCTTGCCAAACGCTTTGCAGACCCCCGTGCAAGCTTTAGAACAAGATTTTGGATGTTTTCTTTCCTGGCAGAGTTTCTCCTTGCAAGATATGGTGGAAAAGCTTTTTGCTGAGTGTAGAGCGGCAAGACACGCAGAAGACGCAGATACGCAGCTCTCCGAAGCTAAGTGCCGGTCCCGGGCTTCTTTCGGCACAAACCGCTCTCAGGAGCTCCCTGCGCTCGCCACAATGCTCTGTGTGCGAAGAAGCCGCTTCTTCGCCTCCGGGAGAATCGGCGAGCGGCAGCTTCCCAAAGGCGAAATGCAAGCTGCAGCACACAGGCACAGTGTGGGCAGCCTTCAGACTTAGAGAAAACAGTACTTTACCACTCTCCTGCCTTTTCCATGGTTATTCTATTGGAAAAGAACGAGTTTTGGACAACTACCTTTCATTCTTGCCAAACTCTTTGCAGACCCCCGTGCAAGCTTTAGAACAAGATTTTGGATGTTTTCTTTCCTGGCAGAGTTTCTCCTTGCAAGATATGGTGAAAAAGCTTTTTGCTGAGTGTTGAGCGGCAAGACACGCAGAAGACACAGATACGCAGCTCTCCGAAGCTAAGTGCCGGTCCTGGGCTTCTTTCGGCACAAACCGCTCTCAGGAGCTCCCTGCGCTCGCCACAATGCTCTGTGTGTGAAGAAGCCGCTTCTTCGCCTCCGGGAGAATCGGCGAGCGGCAGCTTGCCAAAGGCGAAGATGCAAGCTGCAGCACACAGGCACAGTGTGGGCAGCCTTCAGACTTAGAGAAAACAGTACTTTACCACTCTCCTGCCTTATCCATGGTTATTCTATTGGAAAAGAAGGAGTTTTGGACAACTACCTTTCATTCTTGCCAAACTCTTTGCAGACCCCCGTGCAAGCTTTAGAACAAGATTTTGGATGTTTTCTTTCCTGGCAGAGTTTCTCCTTGCAAGATATGGTGGAAAAGCTTTTGGCTGAGTGTAGAGCGGCAAGACACGCAGAAGACGCAGATACGCAGCTCTCCGAAGCTAAGTGCCGGTCCCGGGCTTCTTTCGGCACAAACCGCTCTCAGGAGCTCCCTGCGCTCGCCACAATGCTCTGTGTGCGAAGAAGCCGCTTCTTCGCCTCCGGGAGAATCGGCGAGCGGCAGCTTCCCAAAGGCGAAGATGCAAGCTGCAGCACACAGGCACAGTGTGGGCAGCATTCAGACTTAGAGAAAACAGTACTTTACCACTCTCCTGCCTTTTCCATGGTTATTCTATTGGAAAAGAACGAGTTTTGGACAACTACCTTTCATTCTTGCCAAACTCTTTGCAGACCTGCGTGCAAGCTTTAGAACAAGATTTTGGATGTTTTCTTTCCTGGCAGAGTTTCTCCTTGCAAGATATGGTGGAAAAGCTTTTTGCTGAGTGTAGAGCGGCAAGACACGCAGAAGACGCAGATACGCAGCTCTCCGAAGCTAAGTGCCGGTCCCGGGCTTCTTTCGGCACAAACCGCTCTCAGGAGCTCCCTGCGCTCGCCACAATGCTCTGTGTGCGAAGAAGCCGCTTCTTCGCCTCCGGGAGAATCGGCGAGCGGCAGCTTCCCAAAGGCGAAGATGCAAGCTGCAGCACACAGGCACAGTGTGGGCAGCCTTCAGACTTCGAGAAAACAGTACTTTACCACTCTCCTGCCTTTTCCATGGTTATTCTATTGGAAAAGAACGAGTTTTGGACAACTACCTTTCATTCTTGCCAAACTCTTTGCAGACCCCCGTGCAAGCTTTAGAACAAGATTTTGGATGTTTTCTTTCCTGGCAGAGTTTCTCCTTGCAAGATATGGTGGAAAAGCTTTTTGCTGAGTGTAGAGCGGCAAGACACGCAGAAGACGCAGATACGCAGCTCTCCGAAGCTAAGTGCCGGTCCCGGGCTTCTTTCGGCACAAACCGCTCTCAGGAGCTCCCTGCGCTCGCCACAATGCTCTGTGTGCGAAGAAGCCGCTTCTTCGCCTCCGGGAGAATCGGCGAGCGGCAGCTTCCCAAAGGCAAAGATGCAAGCTGCAGCACACAGGCACAGTGTGGGCAGCATTCAGACTTAGATAAAACAGTACTTTACCACTCTCCTGCCTTATCCATGGTTATTCTATTGGAAAAGAACGAGTTTTGGACAACTACCTTTCATTCTTGCCAAACTCTTTGCAGACCCCCGTGCAAGCTTTAGAACAAGATTTTGGATGTTTTCTTTCCTGGCAGAGTTTCTCCTTGCAAGATATGGTGGAAAAGCTTTTTGCTGAGTGTAGAGCGGCAAGACACGCAGAAGACGCAGATACGCAGCTCTCCGAAGCTATGTGCCGGTCCCGGGCTTCTTTCGGCACAAACCGCTCTCAGGAGCTCCCTGCGCTCGCCACAATGCTCTGTGTGCGAAGAAGCCGCTTCTTCGCCTCCGGGAGAATCGGCGAGCGGCAGCTTGCCAAAGGCGAAGATGCAAGCTGCAGCACACAGGCACAGTGTGGGCAGCATTCAGACTTAGATAAAACAGTACTTTACCACTCTCCTGCCTTTTCCATGGTTATTCTATTGGAAAAGAAGGAGTTTTGGACAACTACCTTTCATTCTTGCCAAACTCTTTGCAGACCTGCGTGCAAGCTTTAGAACAAGATTTTGGATGTTTTCTTTCCTGGCAGAGTTTCTCCTTGCAAGATATGGTGGAAAAGCTTTTTGCTGAGTGTAGAGCGGCAAGACACGCAGAAGACGCAGATACGCAGCTCTCCGAAGCTATGTGCCGGTCCCGGGCTTCTTTCGGCACAAACCGCTCTCAGGAGCTCCCTGCGCTCGCCACAATGCTCTGTGTGCGAAGAAGCCGCTTCTTCGCCTGCGGGAGAATCGGCGAGCGGCAGCTTGCCAAAGGCGAAGATGCAAGCTGCAGCACACAGGCACAGTGTGGGCAGCATTCAGACTTAGATAAAACAGTACTTTACCACTCTCCTGCCTTTTCCATGGTTATTCTATTGGAAAAGAAGGAGTTTTGGACAACTACCTTTCATTCTTGCCAAACTCTTTGCAGACCCCCGTGCAAGCTTTAGAACAAGATTTTGGATGTTTTCTTTCCTGGCAGAGTTTCTCCTTGCAAGATATGGTGGAAAAGCTTTTGGCTGAGTGTAGAGCGGCAAGACACGCAGAAGACGCAGATACGCAGCTCTCCGAAGCTAAGTGCCGGTCCCGGGCTTCTTTCGGCACAAACCGCTCTCAGGAGCTCCCTGCGCTCGCCACAATGCTCTGTGTGCGAAGAAGCCGCTTCTTCGCCTCCGGGAGAATCGGCGAGCGGCAGCTTCCCAAAGGCGAAGATGCAAGCTGCAGCACGCAGGCACAGTGTGGGCAGCCTTCAGACTTAGAGAAAACAGTACTTTACCACTCTCCTGCCTTTTCCATGGTTATTCTATTGGAAAAGAACGAGTTTTGGACAACTACCTTTCATTCTTGCCAAACTCTTTGCAGACCCCCGTGCAAGCTTTAGAACAAGATTTTGGATGTTTTCTTTCCTGGCAGAGTTTCTCCTTGCAAGATATGGTGGAAAAGCTTTTTGCTGAGTGTAGAGCGGCAAGACACGCAGAAGACGCGGATACGCAGCTCTCCGAAGCTAAGTGCCGGTCCCGGGCTTCTTTCGGCACAAACCGCTCTCAGGAGCTCCCTGCGCTCGCCACAATGCTCTGTGTGCGAAGAAGCCGCTTCTTCGCCTCCGGGAGAATCGGCGAGCGGCAGCTTGCCAAAGGCGAAGATGCAAGCTGCAGCACACAGGCACAGTGTGGGCAGCCTTCAGACTTAGAGAAAACAGTACTTTACCACTCTCCTGCCTTTTCCATGGTTATTCTATTGGAAAAGAACGAGTTTTGGACAACTTCCTTTCATTCTTGCCAAACTCTTTGCAGACCTCCGTGCAAGCTTTAGAACAAGATTTTGGATGTTTTCTTTCCTGGCAGAGTTTCTCCTTGCAAGATATGGTGGAAAAGCTTTTTGCTGAGTGTAGAGCGGCAAGACACGCAGAAGACGCAGATACGCAGCTCTCCGAAGCTAAGTGCCGGTCCCGGGCTTCTTTCGGCACAAACCGCTCTCAGGAGCTCCCTGCGCTCGCCACAATGCTCTGTGTGCGAAGAAGCCGCTTCTTCGCCTGCGGGAGAATCGGCGAGCGGCAGCTTCCCAAAGGCGAAGATGCAAGCTGCAGCACACAGGCACAGTGTGGGCAGCCTTCAGACTTAGAGAAAACAGTACTTTACCACTCTCCTGCCTTTTCCATGGTTATTCTATTGGAAAAGAACGAGTTTTGGACAACTACCTTTCATTCTTGCCAAACTCTTTGCAGACCCCCGTGCAAGCTTTAGAACAAGATTTTGGATGTTTTCTTTCCTGGCAGAGTTTCTCCTTGCAAGATATGGTGGAAAAGCTTTTGGCTGAGTGTAGAGCGGCAAGACACGCAGAAGACGCAGATACGCAGCTCTCCGAAGCTAAGTGCCGGTCCCGGGCTTCTTTCGGCACAAACCGCTCTCAGGAGCTCCCTGCGCTCGCCACAATGCTCTGTGTGCGAAGAAGCCGCTTCTTCGCCTCCTGGAGAATCGGCGAGCGGCAGCTTGCCAAAGGCGAAGATGCAAGCTGCAGCACACAGGCACAGTGTGGGCAGCCTTCAGACTTAGAAAAAACAGTACTTTACCACTCTCCTGCCTTTTCCATGGTTATTCTATTGGAAAAGAACGAGTTTTGGACAACTACCTTTCATTCTTGCCAAACTCTTTGCAGACCCCCGTGCAAGCTTTAGAACAAGATTTTGGATGTTTTCTTTCCTGGCAGAGTTTCTCCTTGCAAGATATGGTGGAAAAGCTTTTTGCTGAGTGTAGAGCGGCAAGACACGCAGAAGACGCAGATACGCAGCTCTCCGAAGCTAAGTGCCGGTCCCGGGCTTCTTTCGGCACAAACCGCTCTCAGGAGCTCCCTGCGCTCGCCACAATGCTCTGTGTGCGAAGAAGCCGCTTCTTCGCCTGCGGGAGAATCGGCGAGCGGCAGCTTCCCAAAGGCGAAGATGCAAGCTGCAGCACACAGGCACAGTGTGGGCAGCCTTCAGACTTAGAGAAAACAGTACTTTACCACTCTCCTGCCTTTTCCATGGTTATTCTATTGGAAAAGAACGAGTTTTGGACAACTACCTTTCATTCTTGCCAAACTCTTTGCAGACCCCCGTGCAAGCTTTAGAACAAGTTTTTGGATGTTTTCTTTCCTGGCAGAGTTTCTCCTTGCAAGATATGGTGGAAAAGCTTTTTGCTGAGTGTAGAGCGGCAAGACACGCAGAAGACGCGGATACGCAGCTCTCCGAAGCTAAGTGCCGGTCCCGGGCTCCTTTCGGCACAAACCGCTCTCAGGAGCTCCCTGCGCTCGCCACAATGCTCTGTGTGCGAAGAAGCCGCTTCTTCGCCTCCGGGAGAATCGGCGAGCGGCAGCTTCCCAAAGGCGAAGATGCAAGCTGCAGCACGCAGGCACAGTGTGGGCAGCCTTCAGACTTAGAGAAAACAGTACTTTACCACTCTCCTGCCTTTTCCATGGTTATTCTATTGGAAAAGAAGGAGTTTTGGACAACTACCTTTCATTCTTGCCAAACTCTTTGCAGACCCCCGTGCAAGCTTTAGAACAAGATTTTGGATGTTTTCTTTCCTGGCAGAGTTTCTCCTTGCAAGATATGGTGGAAAAGCTTTTTGCTGAGTGTAGAGCGGCAAGACACGCAGAAGACGCAGATACGCAGCTCTCCGAAGCTAAGTGCCGGTCCCGGGCTTCTTTCGGCACAAACCGCTCTCAGGAGCTCCCTGCGCTCGCCACAATGCTCTGTGTGCGAAGAAGCCGCTTCTTCGCCTCCGGGAGAATCGGCGAGCGGCAGCTTCCCAAAGGCGAAGATGCAAGCTGCAGCACGCAGGCACAGTGTGGGCAGCCTTCAGACTTAGAGAAAACAGTACTTTACCACTCTCCTGCCTTTTCCATGGTTATTCTATTGGAAAAGAACGAGGTTTGGACAACTACCTTTCATTCTTGCCAAACTCTTTGCAGACCCCCGTGCAAGCTTTAGAACAAGATTTTGGATGTTTTCTTTCCTGGCAGAGTTTCTCCTTGCAAGATATGGTGGAAAAGCTTTTGGCTGAGTGTAGAGCGGCAAGACACGCAGAAGACGCAGATACGCAGCTCTCCGAAGCTAAGTGCCGGTCCCGGGCTTCTTTCGGCACAAACCGCTCTCAGGAGCTCCCTGCGCTCGCCACAATGCTCTGTGTGCGAAGAAGCCGCTTCTTCGCCTGCGGGAGAATCGGCGAGCGGCAGCTTCCCAAAGGCGAAGATGCAAGCTGCAGCACGCAGGCACAGTGTGGGCAGCCTTCAGACTTAGAGAAAACAGTACTTTACCACTCTCCTGCCTTTTCCATGGTTATTCTATTGGAAAAGAACGAGTTTTGGACAACTACCTTTCATTCTTGCCAAACTCTTTGCAGACCCCCGTGCAAGCTTTAGAACAAGATTTTGGATGTTTTCTTTCCTGGCAGAGTTTCTCCTTGCAAGATATGGTGGAAAAGCTTTTTGCTGAGTGTAGAGCGGCAAGACACGCAGAAGACGCGGATACGCAGCTCTCCGAAGCTAAGTGCCGGTCCCGGGCTTCTTTCGGCACAAACCGCTCTCAGGAGCTCCCTGCGCTCGCCACAATGCTCTGTGTGCGAAGAAGCCGCTTCTTCGCCTCCGGGAGAATCGGCGAGCGGCAGCTTGCCAAAGGCGAAGATGCAAGCTGCAGCACACAGGCACAGTGTGGGCAGCCTTCAGACTTAGAGAAAACAGTACTTTACCACTCTCCTGCCTTTTCCATGGTTATTCTATTGGAAAAGAACGAGTTTTGGACAACTTCCTTTCATTCTTGCCAAACTCTTTGCAGACCTCCGTGCAAGCTTTAGAACAAGATTTTGGATGTTTTCTTTCCTGGCAGAGTTTCTCCTTGCAAGATATGGTGGAAAAGCTTTTTGCTGAGTGTAGAGCGGCAAGACACGCAGAAGACGCAGATACGCAGCTCTCCGAAGCTAAGTGCCGGTCCCGGGCTTCTTTCGGCACAAACCGCTCTCAGGAGCTCCCTGCGCTCGCCACAATGCTCTGTGTGCGAAGAAGCCGCTTCTTCGCCTGCGGGAGAATCGGCGAGCGGCAGCTTCCCAAAGGCGAAGATGCAAGCTGCAGCACACAGGCACAGTGTGGGCAGCCTTCAGACTTAGAGAAAACAGTACTTTACCACTCTCCTGCCTTTTCCATGGTTATTCTATTGGAAAAGAACGAGTTTTGGACAACTACCTTTCATTCTTGCCAAACTCTTTGCAGACCCCCGTGCAAGCTTTAGAACAAGATTTTGGATGTTTTCTTTCCTGGCAGAGTTTCTCCTTGCAAGATATGGTGGAAAAGCTTTTGGCTGAGTGTAGAGCGGCAAGACACGCAGAAGACGCAGATACGCAGCTCTCCGAAGCTAAGTGCCGGTCCCGGGCTTCTTTCGGCACAAACCGCTCTCAGGAGCTCCCTGCGCTCGCCACAATGCTCTGTGTGCGAAGAAGCCGCTTCTTCGCCTCCGGGAGAATCGGCGAGCGGCAGCTTGCCAAAGGCGAAGATGCAAGCTGCAGCACACAGGCACAGTGTGGGCAGCCTTCAGACTTAGAAAAAACAGTACTTTACCACTCTCCTGCCTTTTCCATGGTTATTCTATTGGAAAAGAACGAGTTTTGGACAACTACCTTTCATTCTTGCCAAACTCTTTGCAGACCCCCGTGCAAGCTTTAGAACAAGATTTTGGATGTTTTCTTTCCTGGCAGAGTTTCTCCTTGCAAGATATGGTGGAAAAGCTTTTTGCTGAGTGTAGAGCGGCAAGACACGCAGAAGACGCAGATACGCAGCTCTCCGAAGCTAAGTGCCGGTCCCGGGCTTCTTTCGGCACAAACCGCTCTCAGGAGCTCCCTGCGCTCGCCACAATGCTCTGTGTGCGAAGAAGCCGCTTCTTCGCCTGCGGGAGAATCGGCGAGCGGCAGCTTCCCAAAGGCGAAGATGCAAGCTGCAGCACACAGGCACAGTGTGGGCAGCCTTCAGACTTAGAGAAAACAGTACTTTACCACTCTCCTGCCTTTTCCATGGTTATTCTATTGGAAAAGAACGAGTTTTGGACAACTACCTTTCATTCTTGCCAAACTCTTTGCAGACCCCCGTGCAAGCTTTAGAACAAGTTTTTGGATGTTTTCTTTCCTGGCAGAGTTTCTCCTTGCAAGATATGGTGGAAAAGCTTTTTGCTGAGTGTAGAGCGGCAAGACACGCAGAAGACGCGGATACGCAGCTCTCCGAAGCTAAGTGCCGGTCCCGGGCTCCTTTCGGCACAAACCGCTCTCAGGAGCTCCCTGCGCTCGCCACAATGCTCTGTGTGCGAAGAAGCCGCTTCTTCGCCTCCGGGAGAATCGGCGAGCGGCAGCTTCCCAAAGGCGAAGATGCAAGCTGCAGCACGCAGGCACAGTGTGGGCAGCCTTCAGACTTAGAGAAAACAGTACTTTACCACTCTCCTGCCTTTTCCATGGTTATTCTATTGGAAAAGAAGGAGTTTTGGACAACTACCTTTCATTCTTGCCAAACTCTTTGCAGACCCCCGTGCAAGCTTTAGAACAAGATTTTGGATGTTTTCTTTCCTGGCAGAGTTTCTCCTTGCAAGATATGGTGGAAAAGCTTTTTGCTGAGTGTAGAGCGGCAAGACACGCAGAAGACGCAGATACGCAGCTCTCCGAAGCTAAGTGCCGGTCCCGGGCTTCTTTCGGCACAAACCGCTCTCAGGAGCTCCCTGCGCTCGCCACAATGCTCTGTGTGCGAAGAAGCCGCTTCTTCGCCTCCGGGAGAATCGGCGAGCGGCAGCTTCCCAAAGGCGAAGATGCAAGCTGCAGCACGCAGGCACAGTGTGGGCAGCCTTCAGACTTAGAGAAAACAGTACTTTACCACTCTCCTGCCTTTTCCATGGTTATTCTATTGGAAAAGAACGAGGTTTGGACAACTACCTTTCATTCTTGCCAAACTCTTTGCAGACCCCCGTGCAAGCTTTAGAACAAGATTTTGGATGTTTTCTTTCCTGGCAGAGTTTCTCCTTGCAAGATATGGTGGAAAAGCTTTTGGCTGAGTGTAGAGCGGCAAGACACGCAGAAGACGCAGATACGCAGCTCTCCGAAGCTAAGTGCCGGTCCCGGGCTTCTTTCGGCACAAACCGCTCTCAGGAGCTCCCTGCGCTCGCCACAATGCTCTGTGTGCGAAGAAGCCGCTTCTTCGCCTGCGGGAGAATCGGCGAGCGGCAGCTTCCCAAAGGCGAAGATGCAAGCTGCAGCACACAGGCACAGTGTGGGCAGCCTTCAGACTTAGAGAAAACAGTACTTTACCACTCTCCTGCCTTTTCCATGGTTATTCTATTGGAAAAGAATGAGTTTTGGACAACTACCTTTCATTCTTGCCAAACTCTTTGCAGACCCCCGTGCAAGCTTTAGAACAAGATTTTGGATGTTTTCTTTCCTGGCAGAGTTTCTCCTTGCAAGATATGGTGGAAAAGCTTTTGGCTGAGTGTAGAGCGGCAAGACACGCAGAAGACGCAGATACGCAGCTCTCCGAAGCTAAGTGCCGGTCCCGGGCTTCTTTCGGCACAAACCGCTCTCAGGAGCTCCCTGCGCTCGCCACAATGCTCTGTGTGCGAAGAAGCCGCTTCTTCGCCTCCGGGAGAATCGGCGAGCGGCAGCTTCCCAAAGGCGAAGATGCAAGCTGCAGCACACAGGCACAGTGTGGGCAGCCTTCAGACTTAGAGAAAACAGTACTTTACCACTCTCCTGCCTTTTCCATGGTTATTCTATTGGAAAAGAACGAGTTTTGGACAACTACCTTTCATTCTTGCCAAACGCTTTGCAGACCCCCGTGCAAGCTTTAGAACAAGATTTTGGATGTTTTCTTTCCTGGCAGAGTTTCTCCTTGCAAGATATGGTGGAAAAGCTTTTTGCTGAGTGTAGAGCGGCAAGACACGCAGAAGACGCAGATACGCAGCTCTCCGAAGCTAAGTGCCGGTCCCGGGCTTCTTTCGGCACAAACCGCTCTCAGGAGCTCCCTGCGCTCGCCACAATGCTCTGTGTGCGAAGAAGCCGCTTCTTCGCCTCCGGGAGAATCGGCGAGCGGCAGCTTCCCAAAGGCGAAGATGCAAGCTGCAGCACACAGGCACAGTGTGGGCAGCCTTCAGACTTAGAGAAAACAGTACTTTACCACTCTCCTGCCTTTTCCATGGTTATTCTATTGGAAAAGAACGAGTTTTGGACAACTACCTTTCATTCTTGCCAAACTCTTTGCAGACCCCCGTGCAAGCTTTAGAACAAGATTTTGGATGTTTTCTTTCCTGGCAGAGTTTCTCCTTGCAAGATATGGTGAAAAAGCTTTTTGCTGAGTGTTGAGCGGCAAGACACGCAGAAGACACAGATACGCAGCTCTCCGAAGCTAAGTGCCGGTCCTGGGCTTCTTTCGGCACAAACCGCTCTCAGGAGCTCCCTGCGCTCGCCACAATGCTCTGTGTGTGAAGAAGCCGCTTCTTCGCCTCCGGGAGAATCGGCGAGCGGCAGCTTGCCAAAGGCGAAGATGCAAGCTGCAGCACACAGGCACAGTGTGGGCAGCCTTCAGACTTAGAGAAAACAGTACTTTACCACTCTCCTGCCTTATCCATGGTTATTCTATTGGAAAAGAAGGAGTTTTGGACAACTACCTTTCATTCTTGCCAAACTCTTTGCAGACCCCCGTGCAAGCTTTAGAACAAGATTTTGGATGTTTTCTTTCCTGGCAGAGTTTCTCCTTGCAAGATATGGTGGAAAAGCTTTTGGCTGAGTGTAGAGCGGCAAGACACGCAGAAGACGCAGATACGCAGCTCTCCGAAGCTAAGTGCCGGTCCCGGGCTTCTTTCGGCACAAACCGCTCTCAGGAGCTCCCTGCGCTCGCCACAATGCTCTGTGTGCGAAGAAGCCGCTTCTTCGCCTCCGGGAGAATCGGCGAGCGGCAGCTTCCCAAAGGCGAAGATGCAAGCTGCAGCACACAGGCACAGTGTGGGCAGCATTCAGACTTAGAGAAAACAGTACTTTACCACTCTCCTGCCTTTTCCATGGTTATTCTATTGGAAAAGAACGAGTTTTGGACAACTACCTTTCATTCTTGCCAAACTCTTTGCAGACCTGCGTGCAAGCTTTAGAACAAGATTTTGGATGTTTTCTTTCCTGGCAGAGTTTCTCCTTGCAAGATATGGTGGAAAAGCTTTTTGCTGAGTGTAGAGCGGCAAGACACGCAGAAGACGCAGATACGCAGCTCTCCGAAGCTAAGTGCCGGTCCCGGGCTTCTTTCGGCACAAACCGCTCTCAGGAGCTCCCTGCGCTCGCCACAATGCTCTGTGTGCGAAGAAGCCGCTTCTTCGCCTCCGGGAGAATCGGCGAGCGGCAGCTTCCCAAAGGCGAAGATGCAAGCTGCAGCACACAGGCACAGTGTGGGCAGCCTTCAGACTTCGAGAAAACAGTACTTTACCACTCTCCTGCCTTTTCCATGGTTATTCTATTGGAAAAGAACGAGGTTTGGACAACTACCTTTCATTCTTGCCAAACTCTTTGCAGACCCCCGTGCAAGCTTTAGAACAAGATTTTGGATGTTTTCTTTCCTGGCAGAGTTTCTCCTTGCAAGATATGGTGGAAAAGCTTTTGGCTGAGTGTAGAGCGGCAAGACACGCAGAAGACGCAGATACGCAGCTCTCCGAAGCTAAGTGCCGGTCCCGGGCTTCTTTCGGCACAAACCGCTCTCAGGAGCTCCCTGCGCTCGCCACAATGCTCTGTGTGCGAAGAAGCCGCTTCTTCGCCTCCGGGAGAATCGGCGAGCGGCAGCTTCGCAAAGGCGAAGATGCAAGCTGCAGCACACAGGCACAGTGTGGGCAGCCTTCAGACTTAGAGAAAACAGTACTTTACCACTCTCCTGCCTTTTCCATGGTTATTCTATTGGAAAAGAACGAGTTTTGGACAACTACCTTTCATTCTTGCCAAACTCTTTGCAGACCCCCGTGCAAGCTTTAGAACAAGATTTTGGATGTTTTCTTTCCTGGCAGAGTTTCTCCTTGCAAGATATGGTGGAAAAGCTTTTGGCTGAGTGTAGAGCGGCAAGACACGCAGAAGACGCAGATACGCAGCTCTCCGAAGCTAAGTGCCGGTCCCGGGCTTCTTTCGGCACAAACCGCTCTCAGGAGCTCCCTGCGCTCGCCACAATGCTCTGTGTGCGAAGAAGCCGCTTCTTCGCCTCCGGGAGAATCGGCGAGCGGCAGCTTGCCAAAGGCGAAGATGCAAGCTGCAGCACACAGGCACAGTGTGGGCAGCCTTCAGACTTAGAGAAAACAGTACTTTACCACTCTCCTGCCTTTTCCATGGTTATTCTATTGGAAAAGAACGAGTTTTGGACAACTACCTTTCATTCTTGCCAAACTCTTTGCAGACCCCCGTGCAAGCTTTAGAACAAGATTTTGGATGTTTTCTTTCCTGGCAGAGTTTCTCCTTGCAAGATATGGTGGAAAAGCTTTTTGCTGAGTGTAGAGCGGCAAGACACGCAGAAGACGCAGATACGCAGCTCTCCGAAGCTAAGTGCCGGTCCCGGGCTTCTTTCGGCACAAACCGCTCTCAGGAGCTCCCTGCGCTCGCCACAATGCTCTGTGTGCGAAGAAGCCGCTTCTTCGCCTGCGGGAGAATCGGCGAGCGGCAGCTTCCCAAAGGCGAAGATGCAAGCTGCAGCACACAGGCACAGTGTGGGCAGCATTCAGACTTAGAGAAAACAGTACTTTACCACTCTCCTGCCTTTTCCATGGTTATTCTATTGGAAAAGAAGGAGTTTTGGACAACTACCTTTCATTCTTGCCAAACTCTTTGCAGACCCCCGTGCAAGCTTTAGAACAAGATTTTGGATGTTTTCTTCCCTGGCAGAGTTTCTCCTTGCAAGATATGGTGGAAAAGCTTTTGGCTGAGTGTAGAGCGGCAAGACACGCAGAAGACGCAGATACGCAGCTCTCCGAAGCTAAGTGCCGGTCCCGGGCTTCTTTCGGCACAAACCGCTCTCAGGAGCTCCCTGCGCTCGCCACAATGCTCTGTGTGCGAAGAAGCCGCTTCTTCGCCTCCGGGAGAATCGGCGAGCGGCAGCTTCCCAAAGGCGAAGATGCAAGCTGCAGCACGCAGGCACAGTGTGGGCAGCATTCAGACTTAGAGAAAACAGTACTTTACCACTCTCCTGCCTTTTCCATGGTTATTCTATTGGAAAAGAACGAGTTTTGGACAACTACCTTTCATTCTTGCCAAACTCTTTGCAGACCCCCGTGCAAGCTTTAGAACAAGATTTTGGATGTTTTCTTTCCTGGCAGAGTTTCTCCTTGCAAGATATGGTGGAAAAGCTTTTGGCTGAGTGTAGAGCGGCAAGACACGCAGAAGACGCAGATACGCAGCTCTCCGAAGCTAAGTGCCGGTCCCGGGCTTCTTTCGGCACAAACCGCTCTCAGGAGCTCCCTGCGCTCGCCACAATGCTCTGTGTGCGAAGAAGCCGCTTCTTCGCCTGCGGGAGAATCGGCGAGCGGCAGCTTCCCAAAGGCGAAGATGCAAGCTGCGGCACACAGGCACAGTGTGGGCAGCCTTCAGACTTAGAGAAAACAGTACTTTACCACTCTCCTGCCTTTTCCATGGTTATTCTATTGGAAAAGAACGAGTTTTGGACAACTACCTTTCATTCTTGCCAAACTCTTTGCAGACCCCCGTGCAAGCTTTAGAACAAGATTTTGGATGTTTTCTTTCCTGGCAGAGTTTCTCCTTGCAAGATATGGTGGAAAAGCTTTTTGCTGAGTGTAGAGCGGCAAGACACGCAGAAGACGCAGATACGCAGCTCTCCGAAGCTAAGTGCCGGTCCCGGGCTTCTTTCGGCACAAACCGCTCTCAGGAGCTCCCTGCGCTCGCCACAATGCTCTGTGTGCGAAGAAGCCGCTTCTTCGCCTGCGGGAGAATCGGCGAGCGGCAGCTTCCCAAAGGCGAAGATGCAAGCTGCGGCACACAGGCACAGTGTGGGCAGCCTTCAGACTTAGAGAAAACAGTACTTTACCACTCTCCTGCCTTTTCCATGGTTATTCTATTGGAAAAGAACGAGTTTTGGACAACTACCTTTCATTCTTGCCAAACTCTTTGCAGACCCCCGTGCAAGCTTTAGAACAAGATTTTGGATGTTTTCTTTCCTGGCAGAGTTTCTCCTTGCAAGATATGGTGGAAAAGCTTTTGGCTGAGTGTAGAGCGGCAAGACACGCAGAAGACGCAGATACGCAGCTCTCCGAAGCTAAGTGCCGGTCCCGGGCTTCTTTCGGCACAAACCGCTCTCAGGAGCTCCCTGCGCTCGCCACAATGCTCTGTGTGCGAAGAAGCCGCTTCTTCGCCTGCGGGAGAATCGGCGAGCGGCAGCTTCCCAAAGGCGAAGATGCAAGCTGCAGCACACAGGCACAGTGTGGGCAGCCTTCAGACTTAGAGAAAACAGTACTTTACCACTCTCCTGCCTTTTCCATGGTTATTCTATTGGAAAAGAACGAGTTTTGGACAACTACCTTTCATTCTTGCCAAACTCTTTGCAGACCTCCGTGCAAGCTTTAGAACAAGATTTTGGATGTTTTCTTTCCTGGCAGAGTTTCTCCTTGCAAGATATGGTGGAAAAGCTTTTGGCTGAGTGTAGAGCGGCAAGACACGCAGAAGACGCAGATACGCAGCTCTCCGAAGCTAAGTGCCGGTCCCGGGCTTCTTTCGGCACAAACCGCTCTCAGGAGCTCCCTGCGCTCGCCACAATGCTCTGTGTGCGAAGAAGCCGCTTCTTCGCCTCCGGGAGAATCGGCGAGCGGCAGCTTCCCAAAGGCGAAGATGCAAGCTGCAGCACACAGGCACAGTGTGGGCAGCCTTCAGACTTAGAGAAAACAGTACTTTACCACTCTCCTGCCTTTTCCATGGTTATTCTATTGGAAAAGAACGAGTTTTGGACAACTACCTTTCATTCTTGCCAAACTCTTTGCAGACCCCCGTGCAAGCTTTAGAACCAGATTTTGGATGTTTTCTTTCCTGGCAGAGCTTCTCCTTGCAAGATATGGTGGAAAAGCTTTTTGCTGAGTGTAGAGCGGCAAGACACGCAGAAGACGCAGATACGCAGCTCTCCGAAGCTAAGTGCCGGTCCCGGGCTTCTTTCGGCACAAACCGCTCTCAGGAGCTCCCTGCGCTCGCCACAATGCTCTGTGTGCGAAGAAGCCGCTTCTTCGCCTGCGGGAGAATCGGCGAGCGGCAGCTTCCCAAAGGCGAAGATGCAAGCTGCGGCACACAGGCACAGTGTGGGCAGCCTTCAGACTTAGAGAAAACAGTACTTTACCACTCTCCTGCCTTTTCCATGGTTATTCTATTGGAAAAGAACGAGTTTTGGACAACTACCTTTCATTCTTGCCAAACTCTTTGCAGACCCCCGTGCAAGCTTTAGAACAAGATTTTGGATGTTTTCTTTCCTGGCAGAGTTTCTCCTTGCAAGATATGGTGGAAAAGCTTTTGGCTGAGTGTAGAGCGGCAAGACACGCAGAAGACGCAGATACGCAGCTCTCCGAAGCTAAGTGCCGGTCCCGGGCTTCTTTCGGCACAAACCGCTCTCAGGAGCTCCCTGCGCTCGCCACAATGCTCTGTGTGCGAAGAAGCCGCTTCTTCGCCTCCGGGAGAATCGGCGAGCGGCAGCTTCCCAAAGGCGAAGATGCAAGCTGCGGCACACAGGCACAGTGTGGGCAGCCTTCAGACTTAGAGAAAACAGTACTTTACCACTCTCCTGCCTTTTCCATGGTTATTCTATTGGAAAAGAACGAGTTTTGGACAACTACCTTTCATTCTTGCCAAACTCTTTGCAGACCCCCGTGCAAGCTTTAGAACAAGATTTTGGATGTTTTCTTTCCTGGCAGAGTTTCTCCTTGCAAGATATGGTGGAAAAGCTTTTTGCTGAGTGTAGAGCGGCAAGACACGCAGAAGACGCAGATACGCAGCTCTCCGAAGCTAAGTGCCGGTCCCGGGCTTCTTTCGGCACAAACCGCTCTCAGGAGCTCCCTGCGCTCGCCACAATGCTCTGTGTGCGAAGAAGCCGCTTCTTCGCCTCCGGGAGAATCGGCGAGCGGCAGCTTCCCAAAGGCGAAGATGCAAGCTGCAGCACGCAGGCACAGTGTGGGCAGCCTTCAGACTTAGAGAAAACAGTACTTTACCACTCTCCTGCCTTTTCCATGGTTATTCTATTGGAAAAGAACGAGTTTTGGACAACTACCTTTCATTCTTGCCAAACTCTTTGCAGACCCCCGTGCAAGCTTTATAACAAGATTTTGGATGTTTTCTTTCCTGGCAGAGTTTCTCCTTGCAAGATATGGTGGAAAAGCTTTTGGCTGAGTGTAGAGCGGCAAGACACGCAGAAGACGCAGATACGCAGCTCTCCGAAGCTAAGTGCCGGTCCCGGGCTTCTTTCGGCACAAACCGCTCTCAGGAGCTCCCTGCGCTCGCCACAATGCTCTGTGTGCGAAGAAGCCGCTTCTTCGCCTCCGGGAGAATCGGCGAGCGGCAGCTTCCCAAAGGCGAAGATGCAAGCTGCAGCACACAGGCACAGTGTGGGCAGCCTTCAGACTTAGAGAAAACAGTACTTTACCACTCTCCTGCCTTTTCCATGGTTATTCTATTGGAAAAGAACGAGTTTTGGACAACTACCTTTCATTCTTGCCAAACTCTTTGCAGACCCCCGTGCAAGCTTTAGAACAAGATTTTGGATGTTTTCTTTCCTGGCAGAGTTTCTCCTTGCAAGATATGCTGGAAAAGCTTTTGGCTGAGTGTAGAGCGGCAAGACACGCAGAAGACGCAGATACGCAGCTCTCCGAAGCTAAGTGCCGGTCCCGGGCTTCTTTCGGCACAAACCGCTCTCAGGAGCTCCCTGCGCTCGCCACAATGCTCTGTGTGCGAAGAAGCCGCTTCTTCGCCTCCGGGAGAATCGGCGAGCGGCAGCTTCCCAAAGGCGAAGATGCAAGCTGCAGCACACAGGCACAGTGTGGGCAGCCTTCAGACTTAGAGAAAACAGTACTTTACCACTCTCCTGCCTTTTCCATGGTTATTCTATTGGAAAAGAACGAGTTTTGGACAACTACCTTTCATTCTTGCCAATCTCTTTGCAGACCCCCGTGCAAGCTTTAGAACAAGATTTTGGATGTTTTCTTTCCTGGCAGAGTTTCTCCTTGCAAGATATGGTGGAAAAGCTTTTGGCTGAGTGTAGAGCGGCAAGACACGCAGAAGACGCAGATACGCAGCTCTCCGAAGCTAAGTGCCGGTCCCGGGCTTCTTTCGGCACAAACCGCTCTCAGGAGCTCCCTGCGCTCGCCACAATGCTCTGTGTGCGAAGAAGCCGCTTCTTCGCCTGCGGGGGACTCGGCTAAGAGCAGCTTCCGAAACGCGACAAACAAATATTAACAACACGGCGTTGTGTCCTGGGCGTCTTTCGGCACAAGCGCCCCACCGGAACGTACCGCCAGCGGCACAATGCATTGTGTGTGAAGAACTCCCTTCGCCTCCAGGGAACTGAAAGAAGAAGCCTAAGCTTAAAACGCCTTTGCCTCAATTGTGTACTGGTTTGGGCGCTCCTCTCTATTAATTGCGCCACTCCTGACAGCAGGTGTCGCTGTTGGTCAAGCTTTGAGTTTGCTTATTAAGTTGCGATGCTGGGTGGTCAAACAACTCAAGGTAAGATCAGCGATTTTAAATCAGGTTCTCACTGGTGTAGATACCATTAGTCATTGCACACTGCAAAATAATGCTGCTCTAGCTTTCTTGTTAGCACATGGGCAAGAGTGTGAGGATTTGGAAGGAATGTGTTTTTTGAACCTCTCTAACCATTCTGCAGTCATTCACTGGAAACTCAAACAAGGACAAGATAACATGAAGAAATTGATTGGGAATGAGAGGGTTACGCCTGAATGGTTTGAGAGATGGGAAACAACTCGATGGTTGAAAGATCTTGTAAAGGGAACTTTGTTGTTACTAGTAGTCATTATTATATTGCTTCTTGTTATTCCATGCATCATGAAACTGGTGAGCCTCTTGGAAGAAAATAGGGTGGGAAAGGGTTTAGCTGGTGCAAGACGAAGAAGGGGGAAATTGTAGCAATGTATCTGAACCTCTTAGACTAAAGGGTGCACCAGCCATCCAGCTGGAATATGTTCTTATCAGAATTTTCTCAGAGCCCTCTGGAATTCATCAAGGTTACTAAGACATAAGCCGTGCTAAAATAAGAAAGAGAAGCTGAGAAACCAAATTCCAAGACTACAAGAACTCGATAACGGGGGGCAGCAAAGCGCCTGGACTGTAACCAAACGTATCTTCTGAGAGGTGCACACAGAATGCGTGGACATAACAAAGGCACCAAGATAAAAATGCGGGCCTAGCGTGTGCAGAGATTTAGAATGTGTAAGTGCATCATGTCAACAATCAACGGCTTCTGCTTAATCCTCTTGCTCCGTTGTCCTGGAGTCCTGAATTTCCCACAAGGAAAGCCCTACTAAAAGGGCTCTGATTTTAATGATAGTTGCTGTCTAGACGATGAATAATGGGAAGAGTTCTTTCAAATCCTTCCCTCGCTGACATCTGTAAGTTTCATCTTTTCCTGATTGTACTGGTGGCTATACATTAGTTATGACTAGAAAGGAATGAGTTTTAGGGATATGTTGCAAGGAAATTGGTAGCTCTGCTTCCATTTCCATTGTCTAAGAAGAATTCTGATTAGTTTTGGACTTTTCATAGACCTCTGACTAGATTGCATTTGTCTTTGATTGAGCCCGTAAATTTTAGGCTACTAGGCTTGACCAATGGATAGAAAAGGGAAAGTCACACAGCTTAGGTGGTTCCCTTGTCAACAACTTCTCAATAGTAGGGCGATTTCTGTCCTCAAGTTTGTTACTTCAGCTAGCAGATTATGCTCACTCCAAAAGAAGGTGAGAAGTTTGCTACCCTAAATGGTCCGATAATTCTTCCTGCTTCTTTGTGACTCTTTTGTATGACTGGATTCTGTATTATTGGAGTTTGTTATAAAAAGTTGGATTAAATTGCGTGCGTCCGCTCTTGGGGGAAACAGTATTTAGCCAATAACATCTAGGCTTTTATCGACCTGAGATTGTCTGAACGGACGGGACGCTTTAAACACAGTAATTCCTGCTAGTTCCAATTCCATTTTTAGACTCGACAAACCGAATGGTAAACCTGCACCAGTAGGGAGGGACATTGGACTTTCTCCTTTTTAGAGAGAAACTAATGAAAAAGTTTCAGCAGAATCATAGCAGGCTGTAAAATAAGAAAAGCATCATGAAAAGAGGCCAATCCTATCCTCTTAGTATTGCTAGTTGTGATTGGACATGAATGAAACATGTCAACTCTGTGTTCCTGGGTATCACATCAGTAACAGCTACTTCAGCTGCTGTAGTTGTCTCCTAAAGCTAAGAACAGAATCCAAAGAATTGTGATTCCATGGTCACAATTCACCCTGTGATGGTGACAGGTGAAAAAGGAGTGGAAGGTGCGCGGGTAAATTAACTTGAATGGCCTATCTAAATCAGCAGCCACTGATTTCCTGAAAACTTCAACAGGTCAGTTGACCTGTTGGGATTCTTTTAATCCATGGTCATGTTTTTCTTGGGATTCTTGTAACCTTTCCCCATTCGTTCAGCCTTTGCCCTCAAGCCTTTGCTGACATTTCAAGTATCTCGACAAGCTGGAAATGTGTTGTCTTTCTTTATCATGTCATAATTCCCTTCAAAGGGTTGTTTGCCTCAAGTCTTATTTTTGCTGGTTTTCTGCTAGTTCATTGTCAGAGGGCAGCAGGTGCTTTGTAAGAGCAAGTACACAATCCTATAGCTTGCTTTTCTTTTGATTTGGCCTGTCTAGAAAACTGAAGGACTGAACATTTCCGACAGGATTTTCTCTCCCCATTATGTTTCACCGGAAGGGCAGATGCAAATCATCTACTTAAACTCTTGGCACGGAAAAAAGTAGTGGTTTGCTGCTGCATATAGGTAGAAGCTTACAAAAGGAAGGCCTTGGGCTGAGGCCCGATACTTTGGCTAAGCAGAAAAGGACTATGGGAAGGTGAGGCCGCTGAATCAGAGGTAGATCAACAAGTTCTAGAATCGTCACGTGTTCACAGCGTGGTGTAGGATGGTTGGTTGAATGAATTTTGTTATGGCTTAAAGCTATGGAACTGATAAAGGCCTGAGTGCTTCAAAAGCCTGGTTTTTGCAAAAAAGCAGCTCTCCTCTGCACCTGCCTGGGGACTCTGCATCACTAGGGACCCTCACTCCCAGTTTGCCAAGGAGATGATCAGTAGGAATGTTGCAGAGCTGCCGTGTCCATATGAACGGAATGGCAAAGAGTGAAGCGGTGGGTATTTTTGGGCTTTAATACAATGCTGCTGCATTGGTGCCAGTTTAGTCGGTTTTCCATCAGTGGCCTTTCTGTCTAGAAGTACACTGCCCAGTCTTTCTAGCATGTGATGCCATTTCCTTCCTGTTGTTTTAATACCTTCCTTCAGTTGAAAGGATGATACAATCTTTACATTTTGAAGATCCCTGTTAGGAAACACTATGCCAGAGGAGTCATTGCTCCCTTTTCTTCTGCCTCCTTTGTAATTTTCAGAGCCTCATTTCAAATTTCTGCTAATGTCGAGAAGAATACTGAGACTACTCAGCAGGGTTGACGCTCTCAGCTGCTTTCCTCTTTCATACTGCTTCATACTGTATGTGACTTAATGGCCTGGTTTTGTCATCCGCATTTTGCTGTGATCTGTGAACACAAAAAGAAGTCTTTGTTTTTTGCAAGAACTACCCCTAGGAGGATTTGTGTTCCTTTTGATTTCTACGGTGTTAGCCCTGTTGCAGAAAAAAAGGAGATTGTACCCTCTTCTTGTGCTCTCATTCCCTCCTCTCTGCTTTGCATGTCCTAGTTAATCTACTGCCATGACTCATTTGGCATCATCTCATAGTGCAAATTCTGCACAGTTTCATGGACTTACAAATGCCAGTTGCCAAGGAGCTTATATAACCATTCAAAGATTAAAGAATTGTAGGGCTGGGCAAGTCCAGCTGCTGAAACTGGAAGTGGTTAAGTCATGCCATATTAAAGAGACAGAGCAAATCAGTTCATCTAGGACTTTCAACTGGACACCTCTGAGAATAACAGCTTGACAGCAATGACACAGCCATCTTCCTAGCTGTATTCCAGAAAGAGAAAAGGGACACCTTCAATGGTTAAGATGTTTGGCATGAGAAAACAGCAAGAAATGTAGCACAAAATACTTGAGCCAGATAAAGTGCGTTTTTCTCGTGAGAATTTTGCAGTTGTTCTTTCTTGTCTGTGCCTTTACTTTTCACAGAAGACAGGGAGGGCGTTTAATTATTATTGTTCTTTTGTTTTCTATTCTTGGCCTCCCTCTTTCCACCTGCCATTAACAATTTTGCCTTGCTTTACTGGCTTCTCTTTCTTTACTTATAGAAGGTTACATGAGGTCCTCCAACCTTGTCATAAACATTCGCATACAGTGGAAAGGAGTAGAAGGTACATCTAAATGCACAAAACAGACCCAGAAAAAGAGAGGTTTTTTACAGTCTTCTGTGAGAACAAGATATCTTTGAACTGAGTAATGCTTTAACTTTTAGTCCACTCTTTACTATTATTACAAGTGTTTGGCCTTTAGTACATAGCCTTTGAAATCATCCAGCCCAATATTTTTGGCTAATTTTGTTTTATTTCTCTCGGGGACTTTGTTTCTTAAGGAATAGTCCAGAGCCAGAGCGTCCACGGTAGAGTTATGCTGCCATAATAAAAGCGTCGTAAATTCTGGTACAGTTTGTGCTGGTAATACGTCTAGGAAAGAAAGGTTTTACATCTTTTTTGACTTTCAAATGTAACCATTATTTGAAAAAGTTAAGAGTTGGGCTTTCCCCCCCTCCAAAATACTTCTCTCTGGAATGTTACTCAGGGATTACACATAAAAGCTCACCCTGTAAAATATGTTGCGGATAATCTGCAGTAAGCGCAGCTTAGCAGCTAGAGATGATTATGTGGGTTAAATGACATTCCTTCTGCGGTGATGGAAACTCTGTCTACGCAGACATACTCAACAAAAGTTACCATGGCTTAGCTCCTCTCCTAAACTTCATGTGCATTTTCAAACTTTCCAAGAAGGTGAATTCAAGCTCCTTCATTGCTCTCTGCTGGAGTCCCAAGAAAATATCAGTGTGCTTTTTGTCATTTACAGCTGTCATTGCTTAGCTCTTGAACATGAGACTCTCTCATGACTGATGAAAGTTGTCTAGTTAAGAGTGGGTCAAAGACACGCTCCTGCTCTAGAAGGAGATGAGAAGGTTTCTGCAGTCTTTGTCATCTCTACTGCTTGTGATTTCTATCCAAAACCAGTGGGAAGTTTTCTGAAGGCAGTCCAGAAGCTGGCAATATGGACAGCTTACAACCAAACACTTGCTGCACTGCTATCACGGTGATACCAGGAAGGACTTAAAAAATTTAGAAGGGCAAAGAAAGCAGTTGGAAGGAAAAGAACATTAACCATTATTCCATTCTTCTAATATGTCCTCCTTTAAGTCATCATTTTCATGCAGTTTAACGGCTTGCGTTGGTATCCCTCAAAAGGAATCTGAGACAGAGTAAGCTTTTTAATGCAGTAGATGTGACACGTGCAGGCCAAGTTGCCTTTGTTGACATCAAATGCCAATTATGCTTGAGCTACCCTTTGCTTAAGGTACTTCGCTTACACGAAGAATTTTACTCATCATTGAGCAAATTTTGCTGTCATGATTGAGTAAATTTTATTCATGATAGAGTGAATTTTACTGTCACTCCGAATTTTACCGTCATGATTGGCATTGAAACTTTTCAAGGAAAGCTCTGGATAGCAATGTTTGTGTAAAAATAGTAGTTTATCTCCTGTATTTGTGTGAAGCAGGTAAGCCTTTTGCTGTCACCAGTGTTGCTTACCCTTTCATGTCATATCCCTCTTCATATCCATATTCTGCTGAAGGCTTATTAATCTGCTTTAAAATTGGCACGTGGAATAAGACTACTTTTCCTTTTTGAAAGCTAATGTCATTTGACCTAGTGACAGTAAATAATTCATTAATTGTAAGTCCCCAGCTAGCATCTTTTATGCATATTCTAACCTTCTAAAGAAGTAACAAAAACACTCTCCAATACTTGACTTTCTTAAGCACACAAAATGCTTCCCTCCTTTGCAGTTGGCATCTGGAAAATGAACCACATCTCTGCAGTATTTTAACGTGCACCATATTTAGCCAAGTAATTCAAAAGAAATAAAAAGCAGCCCCTTCAATTTGGAAATATTTTTGAATTGTTTTTGAATATACAAAACATACCCTTACCGTACGCATTGCATGCAGATTTAATCGTCGTGAAAGCAAACCCTATGTTTCTGTTGGGATAGCATGGTTTTCCAGTTTCCACAATTGTTCTTGGCACAGTTTTCTACTTATGTGACTGTTAGGACACTCGTAGGTACTTCTAAGGTACTGTAGTAAGCGGAGAAGGAGGAGAGGTTGTGCCTTATTTCTGGCTTCCTTTGGTTTTCTTTTTGGTTTTCTTCCTCTTGCTCTTTTTCATGTCACCTTTCTAGATACTGTGATTTAGATCTGCAGTTTACTAAGCTGTGTTTTCTGTCTGGAATTCTTTGAAATTCCCAGAGGAACCCCACCGGTAAATATGCATCTTTTTATGATTTGCTAGCTACATAGAAAATCTTCCTCCTGCTCTAAAATGCTTTTATTTGATATGCATTTTTATCACCATTCTAATGAAAAGAAAAGTTCCTCTATTCACTGCTTTTGTACTGGATTCAGTTCAATGTGCGCTAACGGTGCAAAAAAGTCCTGCTGGAGAAGGGATCTGCATACAAATTGACCAAGACATGTGCTACAAGGGTCTTGAAAAGGTTCAAAGTTTCTCTACCTTTCTGGCAGTCTGTCTTCACAGCAGGACTTGATGAGGGATTTTGCTGGCGTTTCTTTGACAGAAAGCAATAACAAAGCAAGCAAAATGGAGCAGCAAAAGAAGAATGGAGCAGCAAAAGGTACATTATCCCCTCTGTTATTATCATTGTCGAAACAGATTTTTTCACACCATGTTACATCAAATACCTTAGTAGAGCTAAAGACTAGAAAAACGCAGCTCTGTTCTGGTTCATTAAAAGCAAAGCCATCTGTGGACAGAAGTGCCCAGCATGATGCTGGGAACTCCTAGCTGGTTTCAGTAAGCTGTCTGGAGAACGGCATTTTCGCTGGGCTTTACTAGCGTGTCTGTAAGGAGAGGGAGTTTATGTGCAGCTTTGAGCCCTGAGAGTGCCATAGGCAAAGAGACCCATCGTGTAGCTCTCTGACCAGCCACAGCACACTGAGGCATGATGGATTACTCCCAGAGTTCACGTGGTAGAAAGGTTTTCTGCCCCCGTGAAGGACGACACATCCATTTGCTTGACTAGAGCCATTCTGTATGTTACAATGGTAACTTGAATTCATCAAGTTTGTGCTATTTGTACAATGGCAGTGAGCTTGGATTCTTAAGCTTCTCGTGTTTGACCTGTTTCCTGTTTCAGTAAATAGCAAAACTTCCAAGGACTGCAGCGACAAGAAGATGAAGCTGCTAGTGTATTTCAAATCTTTGCCTAATAAAATGGTGATTTTTGCACATATTCGCAATGGAAATTTACGGTACCGAAACACCAGCTCTGCTCAGAGCAATTCTGAAATTGACTTGAGCTCTTTTCTGTGTTTCTTAGCAGGTGAACTGAGATACTTCTAGCTTCCAAGGCAAGGCGTTTGACAGCAGCTTGAAAAAGGCCCAGGCTGTTGGATGAAAAGGTGAAAAAACTGAGGGAAATGGGGGGAAATTTCACTTCTGGTTTATGTCATAGATTCAGCCAGATGATCAACAAGCATTAGTTTTATGAGGTACCAGCGTAGTCTTTCACTCTTGCAGATCCCCAAAAGCTTAACCATCCAGCAGCTTCTTCCTTGCAACAAGTGCCACAGCCAAAAGCCAGGCCTGGCCGTCACCTTCTCCTCGCAGCCTACAAACTCTGCCAAACGTACCGGTGATTCTCACTTTCCTTCTCAGCTACATGGACAAGCACATCCTCTCCATGTCTCCGAGTCCTTAGTGAAACCAAACAGCGGTTCACCTTCAAACAGCTCAGTGTGCCAGGACAGAAAGATTTCACTGGCCTGTGAAATCTTGCTTTTTCCTTGCAGCCTTTTATTTTCAGAGCATACACCGAGGCATTGCACTTTGCTTCTCAGCTGAGTGCATTGCCATATTGCTGGAGTCCCACACGTCCATCTCCTTCTCGCACTAACTGCTTCTGTTGAAACATGCTGATGTGATGTGCTTTCCTGCTCAGCTATTCACACAGTCACATTCTATGTCCTGCTTGCAGTCTGAATCTAAAAGGAGACGTTTCTGACTATGTCTCACAGACACAGATGTACCAGGATGAAAAGGTTGCTTGGACCTTGCCACTTACGTTCGAAAACATCCATTCACTCCACAATCAAGAGACACCTTTCTTTGCTTTACATCCTGCAAACTTCACACAGACACACACACACACACACACACACACACACACACACACACACACACACACACACGAGAGCTACGCACTTTCTTTCTTTCTTTCTTGGCTGCACACACTCACCTATTTCCCACCTTGACCTCTCTACCACTTCTCCTTCGGCCTTGCTGTGCATGGACATTTCCTGTTAAGATACCCATTGTGTTGCCTATCCCTCCCCCACATTGCCTTGCCTTTCCTACCCAATCTTGCATTTCTTGTCATTGCTGACAATTCCTTTCTTTTCCCTTGCCTTCCTGACCCATGCATGTCCTTCCCTTGCCCTTCATACCAAGCCAGTGCCTTGTATTGACTTGCTCACCTATCCTTCTTTTCCTTCCCATTTGTCCAGCTCCAATCTTTCATTTCCTTCTCCTTCTAGGACTCTTATTGCCTTGTCTCCCTCTCTTTTGTGTTGCCTGGCAAAGCCACCACTTGTCTGGCCTTGTCCTTGAACCCCTTCCTTGCCTTGCATTACCTTGCTCATCAGTCCCCCACCTGGAATTCACCACCTCTCTTTTTGTGGAATCTCTTCCACATGCATTGCCCTGCCTGCTTCTCCTAGGATTCTCCAGGCTTCCACTGGCTTTTTTTTCTCAAGGCCCCAGCGTTTCAGGAGCTTGTGAGAGGAAGCCTGGAGGAGGCCACGTGCAAGCACACCTATCTGTCCTGACAGCTTTCTTCTGACATCTATGCTTACATGTCTTGAATTTTGGACACAAAGTTCATCTTTCACCCTTGGGCTTCAGGGGCAGAATGACAGTTCTTTTGCATACAAAGGAAAGCAGGCAACTCAAGTGTCTTAGGTGCAGATTAAACATGACCCATGCAAGATCAAGGCTGGACAGAGCGGTCGGTCCGGGCCGCTTTTGTGTACCAGCAGTCTTTGAATGGACCTGCCACTTGCCTTGCTTTGGGCAACCAACCAGTTTCCTTGCCATGCCCTGCTAATTCTCCATTGCTTTGCATTCCCTTGCATACCCATGCCTCACATTTGACCTGCCTGCAGTTTTCCTACAGGGCTTGGCCTTGCCTAGCCCTTCCGGTTACCATCACCTCCTATGCCCAGCCTTGCCTCTAACTTCTGGGACTTGTCTCACCTACCACTCCATTTGCTTTCCCCTCACGGCTTCAGTCTTGCCAACCTGTCCCTTGACTTGCCTACAATTGCCTACACTTGCTTTGCATTGCCTTACCTGCATGAAAGGCAAGGCAAAGAGTGGTAGACAAGGCAAAGCAAAGCCAGGAAGTTATTTGAAGGGCTAGGCAAGGCAGACATAGGCAAGCAAGCAAAGCTAGGGTAGGGTAGGCTAGGAAAACTAGGCATGGTACTGGAGGCAAGGCAAAGCCAAGTGACTTGGAGTGCCTTTCCTTGCTTGGGAAGTAAAAGATACGGTGGCAATGTTGGTAGGGCTGATGATAAGGTATCGTGGGAAGGTATAGTACAGCAAGACATTTCTGTCCTGGTCCTTTCTGTGTAGGAGCCATTGTTGGACAGAGTCAGTACCGGACGTGGTATGCAACTTTTGCTCTGTAAGTTCCTGAAGGAGAACAGCAATGCTTTCTCATGGGAAGGAAAGAACTTAGCCCCAGTGTTGGAGGTGCAGATAAGAAGCTGTGTCGTGCAGCTTAAGGGCGGCAGCAACTTTCTATCCTGGCATATTTGGTTTGGAAGCACTGACTCAATTTGTACAATCATGGAGTCGGTATCCATCTTTGGAAGGCAGTCTCCTTCCTGAAAGAATCCATTTGGCCTGTGTTTTCCACTTTCTCAAGGCAGCCTTCTTGAAATTCTGCCAGCACACTTCTTTTGGACAAGGTAAAGAGCTGCGCTGGGTCTTGGTGTGCAGCCTAGCTAGTGCCCCGCACAGGTAATGCCCAATAGCAGTGGTCTGACACCTTTGTAGAGGATCAGGCCCTGGATGCTTTGGATTTTGGAGGAGGGGATGCCATTTCTTTTGAGATGGGCTTCTAGTTCCTCCTCCCTTTGGCAAAGTTTGGGTGGCCACTTTGGGTGGTCTCAGTGAATTGAAAGGCTTTTCCCAATAGGCAGTTCTCTGGGTTAGAGTTGTTGAACTGTCAGTGGGAATGCAGAGGCCAGGCCAGGCCTCTGCAGGACAGGTTTTTGTCCCTTGTAGCTTTAGGGACTGTGTGAGCAGTCCCTGGTGCCATCCCATTTGGATCCTGACTCTGAGAGATTGAAGGCTTACGGTGGTACTTAGAGCTGAGAAGGAAAGTGGCGATAGCAGGGTGCATGTTTATAGTTTGATGGGTGCAATTGAAATTGTAGGCAGCAAAGAGCTTTCTCCACCAACAGTTTTGCGAGCTCAGCCGACATTTTCAAGTTTGTTACCAGGCTCTGTGAGAGAGAAAAAGTTTGTTAGGGCAGAAGATCTGGTGTCGGCCTTTGAGTGTGGGGCAAAGAAGAGTATCCACTTGGAAGGGGAAGATCGGTGAAATCCTTTTGTCCTGACACAGTTGATTGGAGAGCAGGGACGTTTCTGACTTGGCTGGGTCCTGGGGGTGGTTGTGAGCTGGGCTCGGTGCGTGTCCTGGTTTTGTGAGTTGACAATGCTGTGGTGTGGTTATTTAGAAGAGCGCTGACAGTGCCCAGGAAAAAGACAAGCACTTTTCTAGCCCAGCCCCGTTCGTGTGGGAGCAGTGTAGGGACAAGAGCTCCGCTGTGGATCCTGGCTCTCGGGTACTGACAGAATGGGATCCTGCATGTAGCAGAGAAGGAAAAAGAATCATTTCATTGTTGGCTGCACAGTTTAGAAGCTTCAAAATAAAAGGCAATTGCAGCATGGCCTCTTCATTTTAGAAAGTTTTCTGGGCCATCAGCTGCTCAACATGTAACTTGCACCCACTGAACTGCATTCAGCTTCCTGGAGATATGCACTTTCCCTCAAGATCTAGGTACCATCTTGCACTCTAACACTTGAAGATCCCAAACCGCTTCAAAATGTCCAGCGGCTGCTCTCAAAGGAAAAGTCCTACAACAAAAAGGCAGTGCTGGCCATAACGCTCCCTTTGCAGTCTGTCAACCAAACGAAACATACTAGCGATTCTCACGGACTTTCTCAATGATATATATACGTGCATCAGCACATTCTCTCAAAGTGACAGAGACTATCGCTACAGCCAAGCGTTTTCAGCTGCACTTCTGACTGACAGATGTGCCAGGACAGAAGGCATTTGCCAACCTACCCTCTTTCCTGTGCAACCTGACATTGGCAGCGCAAATATTTTCACATTCTTTCATTGTGGACATGTCCAAAGCAGCTAAAGATCACACAGGTGGAAGTGTCAAGACAGAAGATGTTCTCAAAGTAACTCCTTTTTTTTCTAAACAGCTTTTAAACTGCACACAATGCTTTGTATCTTCTTTCCCACATAGACCTGCCCTCACTTTTTCACACTCACATCTTTGTTGCAAACATCCAGCAGCTGTTTGCGTAGAAAAAGGCTCTAGAAATAAAAGCGAGACTTGGGCTGCACCTTCTGCCTGCCCTGTGTAAGCCACATCAAACTCACCAGTGCGCTCTGTCCTTCCCTTTTCCGCTGCAACTACCATTGTGTTCTCTGGATCTCGGAACCTAAAGGTAGGCACATTTGTTTCCACAGAAGGGCCATAGGTAGCAGCACAAATAGCTCTCACTGAACTTTAATCTTTACCACTGCCACCATGAGTTTGGTTGGTAGGCCAGTAGGAGTCATGCTCCTTTTACAGCTGGTATGCGGCAGCCGCCAGCCCAGTGCTCTTCGACTCTTGTAACCAATCCTGCTTTTACTCTCCCGGAGGGGATTAGGCATCTGTTTCTCACACAGATCATTGTGGCAGCAGCCAACGGCTCTAGTGCACTGCTTCTGCCAAAAGACACTGGGGCCAGACATTTACCTTCTCAGCACTACGTAGCCCCGTACTCTGCATCTCTTGTCGTCCAGATCATACCGCAAAGCGTTTCACAGAGAAAAAATGTGCCAGGACAACAAGCTTGGCTGAAGTGTACCCCTGAAACTGGTGGAAGTTTGTATTTGCACCACATTCAAGGGGCAGTCCTCTTTCCTATACAACCTGCAAACTGCTGTCTGTTCGCAGTGCCCTCTGCCCGCTCCTTCTTACCTTGAAGTACCATGCCAAAGAGGGCTCTGTGCTGAGGTCTCAGAAGAAGAGGGAAGCATATGTGTTTGTAAAGTGGACTGTCTGTTAGTCACTTCCCTCTTCAAAGCAGCGTGTTCCATGCCAAGCAGACAACAAAGCAACAAAGGATGAGTGTGACTCTGCATTCAAATCCTGCAATGTTCCCAGAAGTGAATTTCTCTCTTCTATAGGACTGACTTGTATGAAGTGGCGTGGTTGTTTCCTTCCATTAGAAGGGAAACTCATCTAGCCAGGCTTCATCACCCCCTGTATCTTTTGGGGTAGTTCTTGGAAGAAAATAGAGAGCAACTTTTCCACTCCACATGATTCATGTTTCATTCTCTTCCTTCTGTACTTCAGGGAACAAGCTATCAATTCCCTACTCTTTCTATGAAAAGGCATGAAGCTATTAATTAAATTCCCATAGATATAATAAGGAATCAAAGTCTTTTATGCCTGCAAGCAGGCCCTTATGGTATGAAAAGTATGGATTGTCAGGGGTGGAAGAAGATCTGCATGAAAAAGGAGAAAGCCCAGAAACATGCAGGGATTTTCAGGTATGAAAGGGAAAACGACATTAAATTGTCAAGGGAAAGAAATTGAAAGAGGGAGGAGGGAGAAGGGAGGAGAAGGAGGCAAATGCTGCCTTTGAGGCAGCTGACACAAGGACCGTCGGCCTCATGAGCAAACAAGAAAACCAAATGAAACTTCACAGCAATCTCATCCACAACTTAGTGGACAAATGTGCAAACCCATTTCTTCATTTATTATGTGTCTAATATATATAGAGATGTTCTTCATTCTGACCGAATTTTCAGGGAGCAAGCTAGTGTAAGGCACCTGGAACCAATGGTGTATTGGAAATGGCCAACATGCAGAACACGCTCCATCCTGAACGCTACCACAGCAGAATCACAGGATCATAGAATGGCCGGGGTAGACAAAGACCTTAAAGGCCATCTAGTTCTCTGACATGGGCGGGGACACCTTTTACTTGCTCAGGTTGCTCAGAGCCCCATCCAGCCTGGCCTTGAACACCAGGTTGGGGTGTCCATAACTTCTCCAGGCTGTCTGTGCCAGTGCTTCACCACCCTCACAGGGAAGAATTTCTTCCGAGTATCTAATTTCAACCTGCCCTCTTTCATTTTGAAGCCATTGCCCATTGTCCTGTCTCCAGAGTTCCTAATGAAGAGTCCCTCTCCTGCTTCCCTTCAGATATTGGAAGGTGTTGTGAGGTCTCCATGCAACCTTCTCTTCACCAGGCTAAACAGCCCTCATTCTCTCAGCCTGTGTGTCATGGCTTGACACTGGGACAATGCCAGTGCCCCCATGAGTATACTCTCTCCCTGGTTTCTGCTGTGAGATGTGACCAGGAATAAGCAAAGCAGGCTCCCACTTAGGGGAAAAAAAAAATTATTAACTAAACTACAAGGGAAAGGAAAAAAAAAAAAAAAGAAACACACAAGGAAAATGAAAACTTCACAAATACATCTCCTCCTCCTCCTCCCCAAATTCCCAATACAATACATCCCCCAAATCATCGACTCTCGGTCCAGCACCACCCTTCAGAATACTCAATCCTCAGTTCATCAAGAGGACAAGGAGTCCTTCTTGTGCCAGTGGTGACCTATTCCTTTCATGTCCAGTGCTCTCACCACTGAACACAGACCAGAGCTGCTTCTAGGGTCGACTTTTAAGGATGCTTCATCCCACTGCAAAAAGGCACAGTCTCAATTTTGGGACATCTGTCCCCCCCATATTTTTCACCCCCTGGGGCCGAGGGGTACCCACACCGAACCCTCTTGATCCTGAGGCATTGCCTCCCCCTAGAATGCAGTCCCTGTATCACAAGGAAACATGGCTCTGTCCATGGCTACACACAAAGAGTCCAGCATAAGCTACTCCATCATCTCTTCCACCTGCGTTCTTCTCTATTTCTCTCGTGGCCCATTTCCTCTTATCTCCTCTATATCTCTCTTCTCATTCAACTCCAGGAGGATTAGCATTTGTAAGGTTTCCATCATCCAAGAAAAGGGTTAAAAATCTGAGGCTCTGTCTGTCCAGAACTCCCATGGCTGCCCTGCCAGGCCCCTTCTTGCACTCCCCTCTTCTCCTTCTCGGCCGGCCAAGAACAGGCACCAGCTCTCTCTCTGTCTCTCCTGCGGTGGGGGGGGGGGGGGGCTGCCCAATGCCTCTCAGCCACCCTTCCATCCTGCAGGGGCCTTCACCTCCCTTCTGGCCAGGGGCCCAGCCTACCTCACCGGGCTGGGTGGCTTCCCCTGCCCCGCCCAGCCCGCAGCCAGGCAGGGGAGATCTGAACCTTTCCCTGACCGGAACCCAAGAGAGCCTCCCAGGGGAGAGCCCTGCTTTTAACCCTGTGTTCTCAGAGGTGCATCCAATGTCCCAATGGCCACCTTAGGTGCCAATATTAAAATCTGAACATCCATTGGCCTAACCACAGCATCCCAGAAAACACATTTCCTGTCAAACCACCACACTGTGGGATATGCTCTTGTCCTGAATACTGAACTGCAGTATTGTCTGATGATTTTTTGAATCCTTTGAAGGCATTTTGAATTCTTTTTCAGCCTTAAATTAGACTAAATAGCTTTGATTTGTGGGTATTGAGCAACAGAAATCACTGCCCTGGCTTGCCTTTTTTACAGCTCCTTTCCGTGGGAGACTCGCTGCAAACGTCACAGCTGGTGAGACAGTGGGCACACCATCATTCTGAAAGAGCTTTGCACAGTAAACATAGAGGAGGATTAAATATTGAAATGCAGATGACAGGAGCTGCCCAATGGACTCTGCTGGTGGAAATCAAATACTAGTCTAGTATTTTGAATGCAAATAATTCCTCCCAATGAGGCCAGACAGGCTTGTTTGCCTTTGAATCTGAGCATGTGGACAGTAGTGGATGGTCTACAGGTTGAAAACAGTGTAGATACTTCTCCTTTTTTTCAATAGTGGCTCAGAAACTGAAAAGGCAGCTACAAAATGGTAAATACATCCCTACAGATTCAAAAATGGTTGTTCTTAATTTGCATCTCCACCATAACAACAAATTGTTAGAACTAAAATACAGATGGGAATTTTATAGCTTCTCAGAAATGAAGCAGGAATTGGCCAATGGGCCTTCTCAGAAATGAAGCAGGAATTGGCCAATGGGCCTTAGCAGTAGCTACAAGTTTTTCAGCATGAGGCATCTCAAAAGTGTTTTAACCGTACAGAACTTTTCTGTACTTTTGGCCTTTTATCTCAAGGATGAATCAAAAAAAAAAAAAAAAAAAAAGGAAAAAAAACCCAAGAAAAATAAAAAAAGAACAAACCCTACCAAATATATATATATATATATAACATGACTAAGATAATAAGCACAATCAGTAACATATATAGAAAAAGAACCCATGGTTTTTAACTTTCAACCTTGTCTTCTCAACACACTCTCGAAAATGGAGTTGTTTCCCTATCTGCCTTGAAACATTTTGGAGCAAAAAACACTCTAAGGTCCTGATAGGTGTTTTGGTCAAAAATCCCTTCTTCTGGTTTTCTGTCCATAAGCAGAGTAATGGAGGGGAAAACTGGTAGCTGGCCAAAGGAGGTAGGAAGAGTGATCATCATCCACAACACTGGGGCTAAAGAAATTTCCACAGAAAATTACCTGCCTTATTACTTCTTCATGTGTTGGGTTGAAAGCTCAGAATCTGTTTCCATGTTTCCCATCCCTCGAATGTTCTATTTCACAGAATTCGAGCCCCTCAAACTTCAGTCCTGCCAGAACAGCCCGCCACGTGCTGTCATAGGGGATCTGCTGATGCCCACTGACTCTTACCAGTCTAGTGCTTGTCACTGTTGCAGATCAAGAACTACTGAATAGTTCTGATTAATGCTCTTAGAGTGGTTGAAAACAAGGAAAGAATGACTAGACATTTGTATGATCAAATCCCCTGATGGAATAAAAACATACCAGGACAACAAGCTTAATAAATGTATTCATTGTCATAAGAAGGGAGATGAAGGGTCCAAAAGATTACTTGCATACTTACTGTTCTAAATCCCTTGTTATCTGGTAAATTGCAAAGGATGCCCGGCTTTCACCAAAATGCAAATCAGATTAAAATGTGAAGCCTTACACTTTACTGGATAGAAAACTTCATCGTCCATTTTTAAATCTTAGAGATTGCGATGTTGTCCTGGTTTAGGGCAAATTTGGAGGAGAATTTCCAAATTAGGGCCCCTCCCCCCAACTGGTTCGGGAAGGATTCCTCAGAGAGAAGTGGAACGAACCTGTTCATTTAATAGGCACAGCACCCCCCAGCACGCAAAAGGAACAATTCTGGATGACAGCACTCTGAAAAAGATGACAAATTCAGAAAGTCTCTCTTGGGGGGGTGGTCACTTTGTTCTCAGTCCCTCCGGCGCTGGGCCAGCTGCTGCAGGCCACAAGGTGCAAACTCTCGGTGTTTCCCAGGTCCCAGTCCGGAGCAGGTTCAAAATGGTCAGGAAGACCTGAAGGAGAAACGGTCCAGGAAGAAATTTGGACAGTTTAGCTAAACTAGCTAATGAGCAAAAGCAAGCAGAAGCGAAGCAAGCAAGAGTGAGAGAGAGCAAAGCCAAAAGCAAAAGCAGAAAAAGCAAAAGCTGCAGTCTCTGTGTCCCGCCAGGTTGATAAGAAAACCAAAACAAAACATTCCCTCTTCAGAGCCAGTCTTAAAGGTACAGAACATAATATCCAACATTCACAGAACACATGAATGGGGATACAAGCATCATAACGTCACCCTAGGACAGATGTATTTCCTATTAATACCTTAATATTAATAAGGTTTAGAGCTGGAATTCAGAGGGAAATGAAAGCTATTTTGAATTCATTCTATTCAATCATCTTGTCTGGACTGTCTCTTCCTGCTTTTCACTTCTGAAACTCTGTATGAAAGGCATAGAGTTCTGGATTAATTCTTTTCAGTTTCCCCTGTTATTCTTAACAGTTTCCCCTGTTATTCTTCTTTAAAGGCAAACCTGGAAAAATCCACACTTTCTTTCCCAACCACTTCTAAAATTCCATTGAGAAGCAAAAAACCCCATCAAACAACTAAATCTCTGCTCCAATTTGTAGGAAAAATCCCCATGCCATTAACTGCTTTCCTAACATTTTCTTTCTCTTGTATTAATATGGCAACCTTTTCTTGCTTTTATAGATTAGAACCAAATTCTTAAAGCTATAAGGAATCACAGGTTTACTGTAGCTGATTCTGAGATACAGTAGTCCAGCAAGGAGTTCAGACCTCAAAAGAAGAGTCTGTACAACAAGATTCAGCACAACGTTGAGACATATTAGCTATTTTTCAAGAAAAGCCGCCAAAATGAAACTGCTTAGACTTCTATACTATCATGGGTCCCTGCTTCCAGAACCTGACCTAAGTTGCTGGAAACTAGCTGCAATATTACTGCAAACAATGCTGTGAATGTAGGACATTGTTATTCTTCTCTTCCATTGAAAACCACAAGTGGAGTTGCGTCATTTTCTTAAAAATTCTCTATTTCCTTCCAAACTGCTAAAATAATGATAAATCAAGTGTTCTGTTCATACAGTTTAAATCTAATAATGTTCAAAATGAAAAAAAAAAAAAATTCATTCAGATATGGTCTGCAATAATACAGCTGAGACAAGATGAACCAGTCTGGCCTACAAAATAAAGTGAAGCAGAATTTGGGAATTTGGAACACCTTACGATGTAATATTTAAAGAAAAAAAAGAAATAAAATGTAACCTACCCAAACTCAATCAGTGATGCACCGACAGAGAAAAAAGAACTAATTACTACTAATATTTCTTTCATTCTCAGACAAGAAGTTAAATGATCCTCTTGAATGCGTGGAAGATTGTTGCGAAAGACAGCAGCCTTCTTCTTTACAACATATTCTTCAGAACTCCAGGAGACAAATCATTAGAGCTATGAGGCTCTTTCTCTCTGTAAAACTTCCAGAGCATAGCCAAGATTATATTCCTTTAGAGATCCTCACCGCCCTGGGAGACTGGTGGATAGTCTACAGCTCCAGTACATCAGCCAGACACTCTGCCTTATTTAGCATGGCTACTGCAGCAAGGACATCATCTCTACTGGCTTTCTATCCAAAATATATGCAAGGCACAACAAAGAATATACCCAAAACACTGAGCACAGCTTATGGCCTTCAAAACAAAAATCTCACCATGGCAATACTGGATCTTCTGATCCAAACCATCAGGAAACATTTCTTTAGAGGCGAAAAAAGCTCCTGTTGATTGTACAAAAAATAGTGATGTAAACCAGAGTTGCATGACCCAATATTTCTATTGAACTGGAACTATTTTGATCAATATTATGGATCCATTTCTTTTCAGGGCATTTGGTAAAAAATGTAAAGTATAGTTTAAAAGGAATTATTGGATGCGTACTAAGTACTAGGGATTAGTTAAGGTGTTGGTTTTGCATGGCTTGGTTTTTGGTGGGGAGGGAAGAAGCCAGCCACAGAAGTGAATCTTTTGTGAAAAGCTCCTAGAAGCTTCCTCCATGCCTGGCAAAGTGAATCCCTGCTTGGCACTAAGAACAGACATGCTGCTAAGCCAATTAGACAAGCAGTAATATATTTAAGAAGGAAATCAAAACTGCAGCCAGTTAACTTTTAAGTTTGCTAATTTTTTGGTTGGCACCTCTTCTGGTTTGAAAGCAAAAGCAGCAAGAGATGCTGTCGCTGTTGCAGTGTGTGTTTTTGATTGCAATGCAGTTTGAGTAGTCAGTTTTAGAATACTTCCGGTTTTGTGCTGTTGTAGCATATTTTATTATTAATGGATTGTTCCTTTCCCCCCGTGGTGTTAGTTTTTGCCCTAGTTGTCCATCTCCCCAAAGACCTGCCCTTTTGTTCCCTTTTCCTCCTCCCACTGAATGTCAATCCCTCCCCAAGCCTGCCCCTTTCTCTAGAAACTTCCCTATCAATTTTATAGTCTTCAAAACCCCATTGGTTTGTTTAAGTTATTCTCCTCCCCTGTAGTCCCCTATTGGTTTAAACATTGTATTCCCCGCCTTGTGGTCCACCCCCAGTTGCTCCCAGTGTGTTAAAGATTGTATCCTCCTCTGGGACCTCTCCCCATTTCTAAGTTGATGTATGCATTTGAGTCAGTGTCTTTCTGTCCCTGGCCCTCCAGGGAAGAAACTCCTTTGGAAAACATACAGAAGACCTCTCCCTGTTCCTTGTCCCTGCCCTCGGTGCAGTCCTATCCCCAATGCAGTCCACCTGTGCCATAGAGCAGCTGTGCCCTACAGCTGCACCCTGGATTCGACAGCTTTCTGGGGGCAGCCCACTCTGGCTGTTGGTGTCAGGAGCTAGTCGGTCTGAAGAAATCCAGCATGGCAGCAAGACTCCAAGTCAGAAATACAATTTATTAGGAAAAGGGGAAAAACCAAATACATGCAATAATACAAAAGAAAAACCACGGACAGAATACGACCTGTCACCCTGCTAGTTAGGGTGGTGGCAGCAGTCCGGATGAAATGGTCTTGTTGAAGTGGTGATCCTGTAGAAACCATCTGGTAGCTCTTGTCCTCTGAAGACCAGTGGGTGAGGGTGGCCGTTCTTCTAGGAAGCCAGTGGAAAGACTGCTTGTGGTGTCCCAAAACTCAGATTCTATCCAGCTGGGGATGCTTAGCTCCTGCCCCCTGGGCAGAGCATCTTGCAATGGGCTCAAATTGTTCTGAGTCATGCAGTGGTTCCTTGATTACCCTTTAAACAGAAATGGCTCCTGGAGGGAGTCATCTCTGAGTCATGTGGCAAGACATGGATGGCCCCGTTAAGAGATAAGGAGATAAGGAAAAAACGATGCCCCTCCCGGTTTCAGCAGCTCTTGAGGTTGGGAGCAGAATACATTTTTATATTGTAGCCTAGGACAATACAGGATGAATGCTTTTGCATTTGCAGGAGGTTTGTGTGGATTTGAAAAGCATCCTTATAGCAGAGGCACAAAAGTATTCTCATACCCTTTTAAATCATCTTCAAACCAAGCAATTCTCACAAGAAGGTAACGCATGAATGACTTGCAAGTGAGTTGAAGAAACACGGCAAAGATAAGTAGTGTTCAACTGCAGAGAATCGTTTAGGGACACCATACCTTTATATACCTTTATATTTTAAATCAGGAAGCATGGATGGACCGTTTTTTTCCCCTTAGTTGACTACAGAACCAGCGGTCCCTTGCGGGAGGGTGTTTGGATTCAAGATGACACTGGCAGCTAAGAGCATGGCTACATAGAAGGTGCTACTTTTAGACCAGAACATTCAACTACTTAAAGGCAGATAGGAGAATAGCTGACTAGTGACAGCTCTGAGCAGAAGAGCCTGTGGCTTATCCTGTGGGAACAATAGTAAGACATTTCAATTGAAAAACCCCATTCATTTCCAAGGACCAAACATCAGTAAAAATAAAAGGTCAAGTAAAGACACCCTAGTGCTCTTCTTATCAGAAGCATGTTCCTCCATATGAGAGCATTTAGGAAAGGACAGTCCATTCATAAAGAAAGGTGTGCCAGTTAGAAAACCTGTAGAACAATACAAGACAAACTCACACAATATACATCCTCAAATGCAAAATGAAGAAATAATCATTTCAAGCTTCCGTGGAATTAATTGCATTTTATTTGTTCTTTTCATTTCAGCTGCTATCAAGTTATTTTTTAAGACTGAATTTTATGAATTCAGCAAAGCTCTCTTTTTGAATGTCTGCATACCCCTATAAAACACTGAGGTGACAAAGAGAACGGCAGTGGAAGGAAACCTGGTCCACCTCCCCCTCCTTGAAGCTTTAGGCCAGCGAGTGATTAGAATTTAGTCACTTCATTTGCTTTACCAAGAGAGAATGTTTTCTAGCCTTTATCTTTCCTTTTGGAGCTGATTCACTTTGTAGTCATAAATTCTTGACTCAGTTGGTGAGAAACAATGGCATTACAGCCGTGGATGTTAAAGTGCACTGGTGGGAAATGAAGTTTTCATCTTCAGGTCCTTGCTTCAGTAAATCTTCCAAATTCATCAGAAAGAAAGTTCCCAGACCAGTAATCCCCACTCAGATGACCTAATTCAAATAGTCTGTAGGCATAAGAGGCATCAAGCAGGTGCTGTCATCTGTTAGGGGAATACCCAGCCAGTACATGATTGTCTAGTTAGGCGGCAACAATTTTGGAAATAATTTAGTTTTTTTGTATTGCAAGTGAATGGTCAATACATTTTATTAGTGGATACGGGTAAAAGAATGTCTTCTGCATCCTTTCAGAGGGGAAGCTTCCCTAGATCTAAAGCTGCTCAGCTCCACGATAGGATGCTTTGTCTGAAAAGGGAACTCAAGTCTTTGTCCTTTTGGATTGCTTCCATAGTTTTTCACTCACTCTTCAGGTACCTGTTAATACGTTCTCTTATCCCTTGCAAACTTTTATGGGCATAGTCACTGAATTGGTACGTATTCCATGAAGTCCACAGGCCCTGTTGAGATGCAGCCACAGGTCTCAAGGGTGTTAGCAGATGTTATTCTGAGGCCACTCCTAATGATGTTTGATGGATCATAGTGACTGAGGAAAGTGCCCAAAGACTGGATGAAAGCAAATGTCACCCATCTTGGAAAAAGGCAACTAGGAGGACTTGGAAAAGTACAAGCCAGCCAGCCAGCGTCATTTTTATCCCCAGGAAGTTGATGGAGCAGCTATTGCTGGAAAGCATTGCCAGGCACATGAAGGAGGACAAAATAACATAGTCAGCATGGATTTACCAGGGGAACTTCATGCTGAACAACTTTTTAAACTCCTCTGATGAATCAACTTGCCCGGTAGATGAAGGGAATATTGTCTGCCTGGGCTTCAGGAAGGTTTTTGACATTTCTCTAGGTGGCAGCACACATACATCCCAGAAGGAATAGTGCAAAGAGGAGGGAACCAGTGTCTTTTCAAGGATGCTCAGTGAAAAGACAAGAGGCAGTAGGCACACACTGAAATACAGGAGATTGCCTCTGCACATCAGCAAATGATTTTTTACTGTGAGGGCGACTGAACCACGGCACAGACTGCCCAGAAAGATTGTGGAGCCTGGATCTTTGAAGACATGAAAAGTACACCCAGATATAATCCTGGGCAAGAGGCTCTAGGTAGCCTGGTTTAAGCAGGGGGGTTGGACCTGGTGA